>NC_133618.1:357511838-357781232 GCF_048593235.1 Sminthopsis crassicaudata | reverse complement strand
ATTGACAAATGAATTCAAGTGAGTTATCAATAGCACTAGGAATCCGATCAGAGGGTAGATAACTGTCTTGGAGTGATGGGGGGGAGGGCGGGAAATGACATCTTTCTTCTTTCTCTTCAGGAAATCCAGGCTAGGAGATAGGCAGAAAGAACAGGAAGGAATGGCAACCCTTTGTCCCTGCAGGCAGAAAGAATGGCTACAATAGAATGGCATCTCTCTGATCTCCTGAAGGCAAGAAATCAGATTCGAAAATCAATGCATGATGGACATCTTAAATCAATATGTCCAAAATAGAACTCATAATTTTGCTTCTCTCCAAAACTTTTCCCTTTTTCAAGCTTACCTAATTTTATTAAGAGTATTAGCATCTTCTGGTCATATAGATTCTTTTTTTCTTTCTTTCTTTCTTTCTTTCTTTCTTTCTTTCTTTCTTTCTTTCTTTCTTTCTTTCTTTCTTTCTTTCTTTCTTTCTTTCTTTCTTTCTTTCTTTCTTTCTTTCTTTCTTTCTTTCTTTCCTTTCTTTTCCTTCCTTCCTTCCTTCCTTCCTTCCTTCCTTCCTTCCTTCCTTCCTTCCTTCCTTCCTTCCTTCCTTCCTTCCTTCCTTCCTTCCTTCCTTCCTTTCTTCTTTCTTCCTTTCTTTCTTTCTTTCTTTCTTTCTTTCTTTCTTCTTTCTTTCTTTCTTTCTTTCTTTCTTTTCTTTCTTTCTTTCTTTCTTTCTTTCTTTCTTTCTTTCTTTCTTTCTTTCTTTCTTTCTTTCTTTCTTTCTTTCTTTCTTTCTTCCTTCCTTGCTTTCTTGCTTGCTTTCTTGCTTTCTTGCTTCATTGCTTTCTTGCTTGCTTTCTTTCTTGCTTTCTTGCTTTCTTGCTTGCTTTCTTGCTTGCTTTTCTTTTGTTTTCCTGAGGCAACTGGGGTTAAGTGACTTGCCCAGGCTCATGCAGTTAGTAAGTGTTAAGTGTCTGAGATCAGGTTTGAACTCAGGGCTGGTAATCCATCAATTCCACCACCTAGCTGCCCTAGTCATATAGTTTGTTAACTCAGATTTATTCTTTAATTCCCCCATCCCTTCTCACTCATGCCCCATGGTCAACCAATTGCAAAGTCCTAACTATTCTACTTCCACAAAATGTCTTACATCTATTTCCTTTTCATTCTTGCTGTCACTAAGGTAGTTCAGGACCTTAGTACCTCTCAAAAAGAATAAGGCCTTCATTTCTAGTTCTCTTCCCTCTCCACTCTATTCTTCACAAGATACCAATTTATATTCCCAAACCAGAAGTCTGACCATCTCATTTCCCTGCTTGAAATGTTGTATATATAAAAGAAAAAACTGAATCAAGGAAGGAAAAAGGTTTTTGAAGAGACTAATGTGGCTATAATTTGGTTCACCAATAAACTTAGATTTTAAAAAGATGAAAGCAAGAGGAGACAAGATGAATATAAAAGCATGGCATAACTGTCAAAAGTGTCAGGAGAAGTAAAGTTTAAAATGGACTGAAGCTAGTAAAAAAATAGCAAAAATAAAAAGTAAAGGTTTTGTGTGTGTGTGTGTGTGTGTGTATGTGTGTGTGTGTGTGTGTGTAAAGACCATAATGGGAGAAATACAAAATCAAAAAAAGAGCAAGACTCTTTCCTTGGGGTGGGGGGAGAGAGAGAATAGAATCTGCAAACTGCACCAGTGAGCTTGACTTCAACTCCTAGAAAAGTTTGAGAATGAATGATTATTAAAAGGGTTAATAAAAATCTAGAAGAGGAAGTGGTGATTTCAAAGAACCTATCTGGTATCATTAAGAACAGATTGTTCCAGAATATCAAAGGATCAAAGGAATGCTGAAAATATAGTTTATTTAGATATCTGTAAAGCACTTGACAAAGTACTTCTCAATATTTCTGGGAGGGGGAATGGAGAGATATATACTAGATGATAATATGAGATGGATTAAAAATGATCAAAAAGCTAGATTTAGAGTAATTAATAGCTTAATTTCAAATTAGACTGAAGGTTTCCCATGGAATATATTAATTATTCACATTTACCCCATGATCGTTTTCATTTTTATCAGTGACCTGCCTGAAGTTACACTGGTTATTTCTTTGCTATCTTCTAGACTTTATCTTACCACTTGGGGACCAACTTATAAACCTTGTAATACTTTTAATTTTCTGTGGAAACATAGTGGTTGATTTGCTGATACTCCACCAATCCTGCCATATAGTCAACACTATTGAAGTGAACCAAAGTTGGGATGTTGGTTGGCCCTTCATTACCCTTCATTTGGATATAAAACCTGCTGCTGCTCAGCTGTTTAGGGCAAAAACAACCCATCTCCACTTCGAGTTCAAGCTGGAATATCCCATTCTCACTTTGAAGTAAGGAGAAATTCATCACTCCTATCTAGATGATCAAATTGGGGAATACTCTAGAAAGAAACTTTCTATAATCCCCACTGAAATCTCCAATCTGTAGAAAGATAACTAAGACTGCTTGACTAGACTCCTTGATTGTCTCTTGGCTAATGCCCAGAAACTTTTTCTGCCCCTCAAAGATCACCTAAACCTTTTTACAGGACTCCATTAGGTTCTGCCCTTTGTTCTTTCCACTGTCCCCAATTAGGTTTTGCTGCTATGCTGTCTGCCTCTTTGACCATTACAAACTACCCATCCACCCACTGCCAGTGCTGCTAAATGTCAATGTGTTACTAATAAAAAACCTTATAGTGCAAGGTAATGTGAGCTAAAATTTGAAATAGGATTATTCATTTTCTCCCATGCTAAACAGAGAAGTTGAGATAAATGGAGAAAGTGAAACAATAAGAAGTAACTATAGTTTTTTTTAAATCTTCAAAAACCCCTCAAATTGTATTGTAAAGTGGTGAGTATCAAAACAATCAGATATAGGCTAAGAAATATTAGTATTTTGTTGATTTTTATGCATTATTCTAAGATGCTTTCCAGAATTACAAATTGATTCATAGTTCTACCATTGTCACATCTTGCAAATTGACAAAGATGACAAATTGACAAAAGATGGGGATAGTTGATGTTAGAAGGATTATGGAAAGAAAGGTACACTTGTGCATTGTTTGGTGGAACTGTGATTAAGAACAGCTGTTCTGTAAAGCAAGTTGAAATTATGCAAATAAGATGTCAGTACCCAGTGATCTCAACATTCCACTACCATGCTTATATCCCAAGGATGTCACTGATAAAGTCATGCACATCCACAAAGTGATAAACAAAGTCTTCATGTATACACCAAAATATGCAGAGCAGCATTTTTAGTGAACAGCGGAAAATAAGAAATAAAGTAGATGCCCATTGATTGGGGAATGATTAAACAATTTGTGGTACTTGAATGTACTAAATATATTAATATACTCTCAGAAATGATAAATGTAGTAAAGATAGAGAACCATGAAAAACTTTACATACTGATGCAGAGTAAAGTAAGAAGAGCCAACAGAAACATTTATAGTGACTACAATAAGAGAAATGGAAAGAATCACCAAAAAAATTATAAAGAACAAATGTGCCTAGAAAGAAGAGAAATGAGACGACATTCCTATCCTCCTCCCTTTGAAGAGGTAGGAGATACACAAATGTTAAACGGTGCATATGTTTTCAGTCTTTTTTCTATGTTTTAGTCAATTATGCTATTTTCCCTGTTTTTGTTTTTGTCTTTGAAAAACCTGTTGCTTGGAATGGCTTTGTGGAGGGATATGAGGAAAGGAAACTGGCAGATTTTTTTGGTGATATTAAAAAAAGAATATTTTTTTAATGTTTTGGTGGGGGTGTCTTCATACAGTCTCATCAATATCTACTGTTTCTATTTTTGCCATTTTGTGTCAGTTTTCTGAATATGAAGTAAAATCTCAGTTTTGATTGGTATTTCTTTTTGCGAGTGGTGATTTGTAGCTTATGTTCATGTTTGTTGACAGTTTGAAATTCTTTAAAGAGCTTTTTATTCATAAATTTTGTCCACCTGTCAATTAGATATATATTTTTGTTGTTTGTATATGGATATCAAAACCTTATAGATATATTTTATAGACATTTTAACTGTTTCCCTTTTTATCTTAATTGTATCAATTTTATTCTTGAAGAATCTCTTCAATTTTATGTAGTTGAAGCCATCTATATTATCTTTTTGTGGTTGCCTCTATTCCTTGTTTGGCTTAGGATCTATCCCCTGGTCATGACTATGAAAAATGTATGATGTGTTTATTTTCAATTTTTAATAGTAGGAATTTGATATTCAGATCATATGTCCATTTTGAATTTATTTTGGCATCTAGTATAGAATGGTGGTCTAAACCTGATTCTTGTCAGTTTTTAATAGTTTTCCTAATGACTCATCAAATGGGAGATACTTTTTAAGATAATTTATGTTTGTGCTATGTTGAATTTTCAACTGGATTTGGATGTTTCTGTTTCTTCCTCAACTAGTCCACTTCACAATTGTTTTTCTATTTTTTAAGCATTCCCAGATGGTTCTGTTGACTGATGTTTTGTGACATAATCTGGGGTCTGAAAGTGTCATTTCTCTTTTATCCCCACTGCCCTCCTCCCATATTGTTTCCTATAATATTCTAGATCTTTTGTTTCTCAAAATGAATTTTGTCCTATTTTGTCTCCTTATGTGGTGGGTTCTTTTGAAACTTTGATATAGCACTAAATCTCTAAATTAAATTTCAGTATTAATGCCATTTTTATCATAGTATCACAGCCTAGGCAAGAGGATTGGTTATCTCTTTAGTTATTTGGGGTTTTTAAAATTTTTTTTGGAGAGAACTTTATAATTCTACCTGTATGGATATCGAGTATACTTTAGTATATTAACTTTTAATGAGGCTCCTTTTTCTTTGCTTTGTTGATTTCTTTTTGTTTAGAAATTCTTTTCATTTTTTTTATTTTGTAGCTCATATCTCTGCTTAAACTGCTGTCTTGATTTATTTCTTTGCTCTTTCCTTGAACAAAGCTTCTTAAACTTTAAACTTTTTTTTAAAGTCATGGCTTACTTTAACAGTCTGGTGAAGCATACAGAATTTTTTAGAATAATGGTTTTTTAAAAAGTCAAGAATTTCAAGGGGATTAATGAAAAAATGCAAATGAAGGTGGCCTAGCTGTGACAGATCTAAAACTATATTCTAAAGCAATGGTCATCAAAATTATTTGGTACTGGCTAAGAAATAAAATAGGCTAGGTTCACAGGACAAAATAATCAATAAATATAACAATCTAGTGTTTGACAAACCCAGAGACCCTAGCTTTTGGGATAAGAACTCATTGTTTGATAAAAACTGCTGGGAAAATTGGAAACTAGTATGGCAGAAACTAAGCACTGACCCATACCTAATACCATATACCAAGAGAACGTTGAAATGGATTCATGATCTAGATATAAAAAATGATATTATTAAAAATTATGAGAATATAGGATAGTTTACCTCTCATATCTGTGGAGGAGGAAGGAATTTGTGACTAAAGAAGAACTGGAGATCATTATCGATCACAAAATAGATCATTTTAATTATATTAAATTAAAAGGTTTTGTACAAACAAAACTAATGCAGACAAGATTAGAAAGAAGCAATAAATTGGGAAAACTTTTTTTTACATTAAAAGGTTCTGATAAAGATCTCATTTCTAAAATATATAGAGTATTGATTCTAATTTATAAGAATTCAAGTCATTCTCCAATTGATAAATGGCTAAAAGATATGAACAAACAATTTTCAGATGAAGAAATTGAAACTATTTCTAGTCATATTTTAGTCACTATTGATCAGAGAAATGCAAATTAAGACAATTTTGAGATACTACTTCACACCTCTCAGATTGGCTAGGATGACAGGAAAAGATAATGATGAATGTTGGAGGGGATGTGGGAAAACTAGGACACTCATACACTGTTGGTGGAGCTGTGAATGGATCCAACTATTCTAGAGAACAATTTGGAACTATGCTCAAAAAGTTATCAAACTGTGCATACCCTTTGATCCAGCGGTGTTACTACTGAGCTTATATCCCAAAGAGATCTTAAAGTAGGGAAGGAACCCACATGTGTAAAAATTTTTGTGGCAGCCCTTTTTGTAGTGCCAAGAAACTGGAAACTGAGTGGATGCCCATCAATTGGCTGAATAAATTAAGGTATATAAATGCTATGGGATATTATTGTTCTGTAAGAAATGACCAAAAGGATGATTTCAGAAAGGCCTAGAGAGACTTATATGAACTGATACTAAGTGAAATGAGCAGAACCAAGAGGTCATTATACACAGCAACAAACCTATACCATGACCAATTTTAATAGACATGAATCTCTTCAACAATGAGATGATTCAAACCAGTTTCAATTGTTCAGTGATGAAGAGAGCCATCTAAACCCAGAGAGAGGACTGTGTGAAGTGAGTGTGGTTGACAACATAGCATTTTCCCTCTTTTTGTTTTTTGCATTTTATTTTGCTTCACTTTTTCTCTTGTGCGGCACAATAATTACATAAATATATATGCATATATTGTATTTAACATATATTTCTACCATGTTTAACATATATCGGACTACTTGTCATCTAGGGGAGGGCATGGAGGAATTCTCCCCTGAAAATTGGAACACAGGGTTTTGCAAGGGCTAATGTTGAAGAATTGTCCACACATATGTTTTGAAAAATAAAAAAGCTTTAATTAAAAAAATAAAAATAAAACAAAAAATAAAAAAGAATGTTTTTAAATTTTAAAAATTAGGATCATAAAGACAGCCAATTATCTTTTTATTATAACTTTTTATTGACAGAACATGTGCCTGGGTAATTTTTTACAATATTATCCCTTGCACTCACATCTGTTCTGACTTTTCCCTTCCTTACCTCCACCTCTTGCCCTAGATGGCAGGCAGTCTTATACATGTTAAATATGTTACAGTATATCCTAGATACAATATATGTGTGCAGAACCGAACAGTTCTCTTGTTGCACAGGAAGAATTGGATTTAGAAGGTAAAAATAACCTGGGAAGAAAAGCAAAAATGCAAACAGTTTACACTCATTTCCCAGTGTTTTTTTTTTTTCTGGGTATAGCTGATTCTGTCCATCATTTATCAATTGGAACTGAATTAGATTTTCTCTTTGTCAAAGATATCCACTTCCATCAGAAAACATCCTCATACAGTATCATTGTTGAAGTGTATAATGATCTCCTGGTTCTGCTCATTTCATTTAGCATCAGTTATATAGGTCTCTCCAAGCCTCTCTGTTTTCATCCTGCTGGTCATTTCTTACAGAATAATAATATTCCATAACATTCATATACCACAATTTACCCAACCATTCTCCTATTGATGGGCATCCATCCAGTTTCCAGTTTCTAGCTACTACAAAAAGGACTGCCACCCCTTTCCCTTCTTTAATATTTCTTTGGGATATAAGCCCAGTAGTAGCACTGCTGGATCAAAGGGTATGCACAGTTTGATAACTTTTTGGGCATAATTCCAGATTGCTCTCCAGAATGGTTGGATTCATTCACAACTCCACCAACAATGCATCAGTGTCCCAGTTTTCCTGTATCCCCTCCAACATTCATCATTATTTTTTCCTGTCATCTTAGCCAATCTGACAGGTGTGTAGTGGTATCTCAGAGTTGTGTTGATTTGCATTTCTCTGATCAATAGTGATTTGGAACACTCATATGAGTGGAAATAGTTTCAATTTCATCATCTGAAGATTGTCTGTTCATATCCTTTGACTATTTATCAATTGGAGAATGGCTTGATTTCTTATAAATTAGAGTCAATTCTCAATTTTGGAAATGAGACCTTTATCAGAACCTTTAATTATAAAAATGTTTTCCTAGTTTGTTGCTTCCCTTCTAATTTTGGGGGCATTAGTTTTGTTTGTACAAAGGCTTTTTAATTTGATGTAATCAAAATTTTCTATTTAGTGATCAATAATGATCTCTAGTTCTTCTTTGGTCACAAATTCCTTCCTCCTCCACAAGTCTGAGAGGTAAACTATCCTATGTTCCTCAATTTATTTATGATCTCATTCTTTATGCCTAAATCATGGACCCATTTTGATCTTATCTTAGTGTTAAGTGTGGGTCCATGCCTAATTTCAGGTAGCCAATTATCTTGAAATACAAGTATAAAATAAAAAAATGTTTATAGACCCTGGAGGACCCCTATCCTAAGATCATCTAAGTGAGCTATCATGTCCTTTGCAAATTAGCATTGTTTGGTCTCTTTCCCCTCCCCATCTTTAAGCTTTTAATTTGTGTTTTGTACTAGCATTTTAAATGGATAGTTAAGACTTTAAATAATTTTTACTCTAATACTTTGTTTTATTTATTTTACATATTTATTTAATATTTTGATACTTTTAAAAATAAAATATTATGATGGATTTAAATTAACACACACACAAGGCTTATTTTGTCACTGCTCCAGGGAAGATGGCAATTCCTTCTCTTGAGGGAACAAGGGATAGACAAACCTGGAGTTGGTATGATGCAAGAGAATTTCAAACAGAAACCTGACGAGTCTCTAGAACAATGACTCCGGAGACCTTGGTATAATGGAGCCAATATAGTCCATATCTGATTTCTATAGACTAGAGGAGCTCTCTGAGGATGTACTTTTACAAAATCAACTAAATTTATTAGAGCCTCTAGACAGAGGATACTATTTGTCCCTTTTTAGGTGGCAGAGATAGGGAAGTTAAAAAGAAGAAAAGAGGAGGAGGAGGAGGAGGAAGAAAAGGAAGGAAGGAAGAACATAGTGCAGAATAAGCTATTGATCCTTGCTTCTCTATGATCTAAGAAGGAAGCTCAGAAATTCATTGGTGTTGGATACCTCATATTCCTTACCTGCCTGACCTTCTTCACCAAATAATTCACAAGTCTGTGTCTTCCAAATAGGGTCCAGAAGAGGGTACAGCTCTGGAAAATATAAAGCAGGCTATCTAGCACTCTTCCATTTAGTTCTCATGACCTTATAAAGGCCCATGTTTTTGAAGGTTTCTATCCAAAGAGCCTGAGCCAAGAGAATCCTTTGGTGCACTAAGAGGTGGAAAAATTAAGTATTGGGTTTCTAGAGTGCCAGTTGCTCCCAAACAGCCATTCACAGGTCAGCTACTTCTGAAAAGCAGTTGTTTGACTCTTACTGGGTCCTAATTATCACTGAACTGATGACAAAGAGTCACACAATCCCTTTTTGTCTAAATTTATTGATTAATTATTAAATGAATGAAGTAAAAGAATCCCTACAACAAGATGAGTGGAACATAAGAAGACTTTATTTCTAAGTGAAAATGACATATTAAAAATCACACCTTTTAGGTCCTTCAATATTTGTGCCTTACACACATAGATATTGATTATGTTAGAGACTGAGGCCATAGAACCTTGCCTTCTCCCCTAGTCCAATGGGACAATGCCTACTGGAACTTGGCTTCTGGGGATAACTGTTTTGCCTGTAAGATGACAGGAAAAGATAATGATAAATGTTGGAGGGGATGTGGAAAAACTGGGACACTAAAGCATTGTAGGTGGAATTGTGATTCAACCATTCTGGAGAGCAATTTGGAACTATGCCCATAGGACAGTAAAACTGTGCATACCCTTTGATCTAGCCATCTCATTACTGGGTCTGTATCCCAAAGAGATCATAAAAAAAGGAAAAGGACCCAAATATGAAAAAATGTTTGTAGCAGTCCTTTTTGTAATGGTAAGGAACTGGAAATTGAGTGGATGTCCATTAGTTGGGGAATGGCTGAATAAAGTTATGGTATATGAATGTAATAGAATATTATGGTTCTACAAGAAATGATCAGCAGGATGATTTCAGAAAGGCCTGAAGAGATTTATATGGATTGATGCTAAGTGAAGTGAGTAGTACACAGAAACATCAAGATTATGTGATGATCAATTGTGATAAACTTGGCTCTTTCGACAATGAGTTGAGGAAATGTGATGGAGAGAACCATCCGCATCAAAAGAGAGGACTATAGGGACTGAATGTGGATCACAACATAATATTTTCTCCTTTTTTGTTGTTTGCTTGCTTTTTTTCTTTCTCATTTTTTCCCTTTTTGACCTGATTTTTCTTGTGCAGCATGATAAATATAGAAATATGTATAGAAGAATTGTACATGTTTAACATATATTGGATTACTTGCTGTCTAAGAGAGGGTGGAGGAAGGGAGGGAGAAAAATTTAGAACACAAGATTTTGCAAGAGTGAATATTGAAAACTATCTTTGTATGTATTTTGAAAATAAAAAGCTATTATTTTAATAACACACAAAAACCCAATCTTCATAAAATATACTAAATATTCTACTCATCATTTGAAACTAACAATATATGATAGAAGTTCAGAAACAGAGAGAAACAGAAACAGAGAAGTTATCAAACTTCTTTTTGATAGATGAGGAAACTGTGGCTCAAATTGTCTAAGCAATTTATCTGTGTTAACACATCTAGTGACAGAATCTAGGAACTGGGAACAGGGTTGCATTCCTATGGTGGGAAAGACTTTCATTTAAAGCAAATAAACATGTTAAGTGAGAGAGTTAAAGAAAAAAAAAGAACAAAATGATGAGCGGGCTGATTTCAGAAAAGCTTGGAAACATTTATATAAACTGATGCTGAATGAAGTGAGCAGAACTAAGAGAACATTGTACCCAGTAATAACAGGATTATGAGATGATCAACTATGATGTACTTGGCTCTTCTCAACAATGTGGTAATTCAAGGCAATTCCAATAGACTTGTAATGAAAAATGCCATCTGCAATCCAGAAAGAGAACTATGGAGACTGAATATGGATCGACTATTACTTTCACCTTTTTGCTTGTTTGTTTTTCTTGTTCTTTTTTTCTTTTTGGCCTGATTTTTTCTTGCACAACATGACAAATATGGAACTATATTTAAAAGAATTGTACATATTTAATCTATATAAGATTATTTGCTGTTACGAGGAAAGGAGAGGTAAAGGAGGGAGGGAGAAAAATCTGGAACATAAAGTTTTACAAAAATGAATGTTGAAAACTATCTTTACAAATATTTAGAAAAATAAAATACTATTGAAAAAATACTGTTTTACTGATGACTCTATCTGCTTTAAAAGAGTAAAATGCAACTAGACTTTGGCAGCCACTAATCCAATAAAACACTGGGGAAAGGGGATCCTGACAAGTCTGTACAGTGGGTTGAACTCCGGGTTTAATGGCACATGAGAGAGCCTTGAGAGATGGGCCAAAGAAGATCTTCATTTATACTCATTTCTGAGTAGTGGCCATGGACACAGAAAAGTGATCTGAAGTTTGGAAAGCACAAGATAGAACAAAGAATCCTTAGTTTCTTTGTCACCTAAGGTACAAAAAGTCCCAGACATATTAAAATTTGGGCCTCTCAGTTTTTGTAGATGTCTTCAGATTAGTCAAGTCACCATACCCTGCCCTGCTGCCTTGCTGCCCTGCTGTCCAGATGAGACTTAGATAATTGTCACTGTGCTCTTGTTACATATCTTTGTTATATGAGGGCACAGCAAGTCTTTGTTAACTGTTCACTGATTTGTAAGACCTTCATTTTATCCCAAAGACAAACCTGAACTAAGAGAGTGATTGGCATTTGACCAGTATCTCTAAAAGTCTATCATCACCTTATAATCTGATTTCATCTCTCAAGGGAACCGGCACACTCCAAAATTATTACCAATTATTTCTTATTATCAATAATCTATTAATTACCAAACCCAATTGTCTTTTTCTTAGGCCTGAAGTTTCTTGATCTCTCTGTATGAAGTGATATTATTGGTCATATTTTCCTCAAAAGTCTCTTTTCTTTAGTTGTTGCAATTATTCCTTCTTGTTTCTCCTCAAAATTGTCCTTTTCTGGATCATCATCTGTATTCTGACTTACTCTAGTTGGTATTGTTCCTTATGTATCTGTCCTAGTCCTTCTCATTTCTCTACATCAGCTACCAGGGATTCATTTGTCATCTCTTTACAGAATACTCCTACAGTTATCCACATCCCTGACAACTTACTGAATGTCCACCGCAAACTCAACATGTATAAAACATCATCCTGCTCTCCCCCCCAAAAAATCACTCCACTTTAGAAATACACTATTTGTATTAAAGAAAACATCACCCTTCTGGCCACCCAAGTTTGAAAACTCTGAGTCATCTCTGACTCTGTTCTCATGCTTTATATACAAACTAGAGTGGGATTCATCTAAACATTACAAACAATTATATACAGACTAGAGTGGGATTCATCTAAGAGGTGATATTGGAGCCAAGCTTTGAAGAGAACAAAGGATTCCAAGAGGTGAAGATAAGGAGAAATTATGTAAGGAAGGCAAAGGCATGAAGATGGGAGATACTTCAGGTGATAAGAATTACTATTACTAAGAAGGCCATAGAAAGTATGAAAAAGAGTAATGTATTAAGTCTGGAAAGGTAGTATTAACCAGTTTGTAAAGAGCTATAAATACCAATCAGGAGTATTTGTATTTGAATTTAGAAGTAATAGGGAGTCATAAATTTTTATCAAGCAAAGTAGTAAGATAGACTTGGGAATATCTTTTGGCAGCTATGTGGAGTTCGGATTGAAGTGGGAAAGATCAGGCAGGAAAACTATTTAGAAAGCTATCATGGTGATAAATATTAGAGGGGATTTAGAAAAATTGGGACGTTAATGCATTGTTGGTGGAGTTGTGAACCAATCCAACTATTCTGGATACAACTTGGAACTATGCCCAAAGAATAATAAAACTGTGCATACCCTCTCTCTACTACTGGGTCTGTCTCACTACTGGGTCTGTATTCCAAAGAGATCATAAAAAAGGGAAAAGGACTACCATGTGCAAAAATGTTTGTAGCAGCCCTTTTTTGTAGTGGTAATGTACTAGAAATTAAATAGATGCCCAGCAGTTGGGGCAATGAAATATTATTGTTCTATGAGAAATGATTAGCAGGCTGATTTCAGAGAAGCTTGGAAAGAATTACATGAACTTATGCTAAGTCAATCAAGTGAGTAGAACCAAGAGAACATTGTACACAGTAACAACAAAATTATGTGATGATCAACTGTGATGGATTTGGCTCTTTTCAACAATAAGATGATTCAAGGCTATTCCAAAAGATTTGTCATAGAAAGTGCCATACACATCCATGTTTCCATATTTCCATGGAAATATGTTTAGAAGAATTATACATGTTTAACCTCTATTGGATTGTGTGTTGTCTATGGTAGGGAGTAAGAAGAATGAAGGAGAAAAATTTGGAACACAAATTTTACAAAGGTAATGTTGAAAACTATCTTTGTATATATTTGGAAAAATAAAAAAAACTATAAAATGAAATTATTATAGTAGATTAGGTGAGGAAATTATGAGGGCCTGAAGGAAAATAGTGACTGTGTAACTGAAGAGGAGACCTATGAGAGAGATGTGGAGATAGAATTACAAATACTCCTGATTGGTATTTATAGCTCTTTACAACCTGGTTAATACTACCTTTCTAGCTCTCCAGACAATAGATTTTCCCTCCTTTGAAATCTTCAAAGATGGGCTGACTGGGCATTTGTTAGGTATGTTATAGTGAGAAATTTTTTTCAGGTGTTGGTTGAGCTACTTAGCCATATACCTACAATGTCTAAAATTCTTTATTTATGTTATTTGTCTAAATTTCCTGGCTCCAGTTTCAAACTCAGGCTTGATTGGAATCTCTAGAATTATTAGATCCTAGGACAGCAAATGAAAGAAGCAAAGAATGCTAGAGGTGAAAAGGATTTAGAGGTCATCTTATCCAGTCCACTTATTTTTACAGAGAAATAACATTGAAGTTCTGAGAGAACTGATTTGTCCAGAGCTATGCAATTAAGTAATGACAGACAATGGATAAATGGATATTTTATAAATTCCTAATGTATGTAGTATAATAAATAAAACATAAATAATGTGAAAGTGGGTTAGTTTTTACTTGGCTAATTGTAGGTAATTCTTGGGACTAGTGTCTTCTTGTAATGCAAAGAGCTATACCAGAGGCCCATTACATGTTCTTAAAAACCAAAGAAACTACACAACAACATGTGTTTAGTCCCTAACACAGGCAGAGGCTTTTCTCTCTGCTCCAGTTCTGTCAAAGTTTTCTTCTGAAACAGCACCCTCTTTCTCTCACTCTCACTTGGATTACATGATTTGAGATTCAGCTCAGCATTATAGCCATTTGTTCCTCATTTACACAAAAACAGTCAACCCCTGTAAAGGAACAGGAGAACATAACCTTTGTTTGACCAAGAAGCAAGTTGGCCTGGGTAAGAAGATAAGCCTGGCCTCTCCTTGCCTCTCTCCCGCCTCCATTATTCTGGCTCCTTTGACAAAGTAGAATTGTGTGAATCTACAGGGTCAGGCTTGGCAGAGTATTGACTTCTGTTGGAATCCTCTACCTCTCTTCCCACCCCCTTACACTCCACACCCCCCAACCCCCATCTTGAAGCTTGATGGTGCCTCAAAAAAACTTTTGTCTCAATCCCTGGGCTTTCTAAGAGTATCTTGACTAACTTTCTAACTTGACCCCTCCATGAAATTTTTGAATAAAGTTACTGAAAACTGCATTGGACTTGGAGACAGGAAATGAATACAAGTTTTGATCCCAATACTATATGAAGCAAAGACCTCAAAGACATGAATGAGGAAAAAAGCCTTTATAAAGGTTGTCTTCAATACCTGGAATGTTCTCCCTCCTCTTCTTTATCTCTTAACTTCCTTTAAGACTCAGATCAAATATTGCCTCCTATCTGATTCCCATCCACCAATGACCTCCCTCAATAATGACACTGCATATATAATATATTTGCTGCTTCCTTTCATAATAAAATATAATGTTCTTAAAGGCAAGGACTGTTTCATTTTGGTGGAGATACACAGCTATCTGGCAAATAGTAAAACACTTAATAAGTGCTTGATGCAGTCATTAAATAAACAGATAAGAGAGTAGGCAAAAGTGGAGTTAATATGAAACAATTTCATCGTGTGCACCCCCAAATCCCTCATTACTCCCTCTCATCTTCACCCCTTTCATCTACCCTTTCAATCCCCCACACTTGCATCCTTCCAGGACCCCAGCTGGGCACTTTCCCTCAGGCCCTGCTGCTTCCTCCTTTCTGCCTCTCAAACTTCTTCCAAAAGGAAATCATTTCCAAATGCAGGGTTAGCCCCAGAGCACCAGTGCTAAGGATGACAGATACCTCCTAGTTCTGAAAAGGAGCCAGTGCTTGAATTCAAGAACCCATATTTGATACAACCTTGAGCAAATCAATCAGTAGATATTTGTGAAACATCCGCTACATAAAAGGCATTGTGCTAAGTGTTGGCAATATGAAAATAAAAATGAAACAGTCCCTGATTGGTCCTTAAACCATTTCTGGCCTCAATTATCTCAGCTGCTTAAAATGGGATACGTGAATGAAATGACCTCTGAGGTTCCTACCAGCTTGGATTAGTCCAGTTTGGATTTCCAATTAGGTAAGGATTCAGTAATAAGAACTCACATTCCTAAATCAGAGTCACAGCTGGGATTAGAACTCTAGTCCTTCCTGTCTCTTATCTACAAGTGAAGGGCCCCTTCTATTGTGCTCTATGATCAAGGGGGATAGAGTAGAGGTTATGAAGAGCATAAGAAATGATTATTAATGATAGCTAACATTTATATAGTGCTGTTCAATTTTCAAAGGGCTTTACATATATTATTTCATTTGGTTCCCACAATGCTTCTGTAAAATCTGTTCTATGATTCCCTATCTTTTCCAGAACTTCTGCCTTTAACAACAAAAATAAAAAAAATTAGAGAGAGATACAGACAGACACACAGAAAGAGACAGAGAAACAGAGATAAACAGACAGACAAAGACAGAGAGACAGAGAGAGCAGTTCTTATCTAAACAGAAGCAGGCTACAATCCAGAAAGGCAAGAGAGTTAGAAGCTCCTAGTCCTCAGATGAGGGATTTTGCTCTGAGCTACATACCCTTCCTTCAGTACAATCAACTTCTTCCCTGTGTTACCACTGATTGGCAAATCTTCTCAAGTTTAGGAATATTCCTAAAATGGTATAACAAAAAGACCATATATATACCAAAATATTTGTAATCATTTCTTGTAGTAGCAAAAATTTGGAAGCAAAATGAGTGCCCACCAACTAAGTAACAGGTGAACAAATTGTAGAATATGTAGAATGTGATAGAAAATGGTAGAATAGGCAGAATATGCTGTACTGTAGCCAGCTTGAATCATTCATAAAAACAAATGTTAAATTTCAATATGAGCACTTTCACATCAGAATTAGAAAATGTTTTATTCTAGTGTTAATCATCGAAACTTAAGAAAGATGCAGAGAAAATGTTAATACATATTATACTTAAAAGTGTGTTCTGTATATGTTCTTTTTCCCAGTGAGATGATTATTTAAAATTTACCAGCACATCCCTCCATATGTGTATAATATAATGTTTTGTACTATAAGAAAGTATTAAGATATGAGGAATTAAGGGAAATAATGGAATCTTGACTTCAAAAGGTCAGCACTGAAACAGGTTTTCCATTTCTTAGCAATTACCACTTCTATAGATGTAAAATGATGAATATACGGTTAAACTTGTCCAGTAATAATTTGTTTGGCTTACCCATATACTTCTTATTTTTGGTGAGAAAAACGATGTATACAATGACCACAAAAATATAGGTGAAACCATTAAAAAGATTTCAAAATTCGGACTTCATAAAATTTCTAATCTTGGTTCCACAGAATTTATGATAAAATCTATTTCCTCTTCTTGGTAAAGAGAGGGTATATTATGAGAATGTATTTTTGCATTGGTTAATCACATATGACAGTTTCTTTTTATGACTGTTTTTATTATCTTTTTTTTGTTACGAGATAAGATTCTATTGATAGGAGGTTCATTGAGAACTGAGAGTGCTATAAAAAAACAAAGTAAATAAAGAAAAAAGAAAAGAATACTAACTTGTAGAAAATGATGTGGATTAAGTGATAAAAAGCTTTTTAAAAAATCAAACATTCATATTCTTCATCCCAACCCTCAATCCCACAAGGAGGTTTATCTTGTAAGATTATTGAAAGGAAAAAAAAGACATATATACACACATACACACACAGACACACACACACACACAGAGTATCTTCAGCAGCACTGTTTATAATAGCAAAAAGTTGGAAACAAATTGGGAGAATAGTTGAGTAAACTGGCATAAGAATATAATGGAATATTATTACTATATACGAAAGAGCAAGTATAAAGAACTGAAAGAACTATGGAAAGACTTGTGATTCAGAATGAATAAAGCAGAACCAAGACTATATATCTATCTTCTTCAATACTTTAATGGATCTGTGAGCTTATTTAAGTAGGTACTTCCATCTAACAGTGTAGGTTGCACCCATCCAGGCCTTCTCATTCTCTGTAACTTTTGTCCATATCCTCCTGATAATCTTTCCATTTAAAAATCACCCAATGCTGGGGGCTCTTCATATAGAACTCTTGGGAAGATATAGAGAGCCAGAACTCTGGAGAAGTATACTTGAAACAAGGTTTTAACTCAAAGGAATTGATAAGACAAAGGTTTTCTAGTTTACATATAAATTTAGTACTTAGCATAGTGATGTAATGGTTCTCTAAATTCACATGTAATCACTATGCTGTAATGATGTAATTACAATTAGGTATATAAGAAACCAACAAGAACTGGAAAAGAGACATTCCATCTCCCACTATCCTGGTGGCTCTCCTGCCTTTTGCATTCCTCCACTGAGACCAAGGCCTATCTGAAGGTCCCCTAGAAAGCTAGCCTGGTCCCAGGTGATAATAAAGACTTTGGACTTTATACCTGACTATTCTTGTGGTGATTATTCTGTTGAAACCAAGGCCCATTCAGAGGACCTCCAGAACTCTAGCCAGGACATTACAGGAAGATACCAATAGAAGATGGGGTGATGACTATTGCTTATCCACTATTAGCCACATGACCAATTAATCTTCTTTCTGAGTCAAAAAACTCTCTCATAATGCTATCTGTGCCTCTTCTCCTGTTCAATTCTTTATTGGGAATAGGTAGCAGTATATTTACATTTACATTCATCACAGGCATTTACATTACATTCTGGGAAAGTAGCCATGTACATTATTTATAGAATGGGACTGTATTACTTGAAACCATACAACATCATTACAAGAATATTTACATATAAAAATGGTTTTTATTTAAGGAAAAAGCTTGAAGTCATAAAAAACACCACAAAATTTCCCAAAGGCAATATAGATAGTTTTCCTTTTTCTACTGAATTTTGAATCATTATCTGTCCTTAGGGTTTATTGAAGACACATAGATCATTCTAATGGACATCATATGCTAGACATATTTTTTTTAAATTTGGACATTCATATCCATAATTTGTTTAGTTATTCTGCAGTTGATAGGTTCCTTTTCCCTTTCCCCTCCCAGTTTCCAAATCTTTCCTATTACAAAAAAAGAACTTCTATAGTTTTCTGTATATAGGACTTGGAATTCTTTCCTTAAGAATTTGCCTATTCCATTGACCCACACTTAACACTGTACACCAAAGTCAGGTCAAAATGGGTTCATGACCTAGGAATAAAGAATGAGATTATAAATAAATCGGAGGAACATAGGATGGTTTACCTCTCAGACCTGTGGAAGAGGAAGGAATTTATGTCCAAAGAAGAACTAGAGATCATTATTGATCACAAAGTAGAAAACTTTGATTATATCAAATTAAAAAGTTTTTGTATAAACAAAACTAATGCAGATAAGATTAGAAGGGAAACAATTAAACTGGGAAAACATTTTTCAGTCAAAGGTTCAGATAAAGGCCTCATTTCCAAAATATATAGAGAATTGACTCTAATTTATAAGAAACCAAGCCAATCTCCAATTGATAAATGGTCAAAGGATATGAACAGACAATTCTCAGATGAAGAAATTGAAACTATTTCTAGTCATATGAAAAGATGTTCCAAGTTATCATTAATCAGAGAGATGCAAATTAAGACACTCTGAGATACCACTACTCACCTGTCAGATTGGCTAGAATGACAGGGAAAGATAATGCAGAATGTTGGAGGGATGTGGAAAAACAAGGACACTGATACATTGTTGGTGGAATTGTGAATACATCCAGCCATTCTGGAGAGCAATTTGGAACTATGCTCAAAAAGTTATCAAACTGTGCATGCCCTTTGACCCAGCAGTGTTACTACTGGGCTTATATCCCAAAGAGATCTTAAAGAAGGGAAAGGGATCTGTATGTGCAAGAATGTTTGTGGCAGCCCTTTTTGTAGTGGCCAGAAACTGGAAACTACATGGAGATTGGCTGAATAAATTGTGGTATATGAATATTATGGAATATTATTGTTCTGTAAGAAATGACCAATAGGATGATTTCAGAAAGGCCTGGAGAGACTTATATGAACTGATGCTGAGTGAAATGAGCAGGACCAGGAGATCATTTTATACTTCAACAACAAAACTATATGATGATCAATTCTGATGGATGTGGCCATTTTCAAAAATGAGATGAACCAAATCAGTTCCAATGGAATAGTAATGAACTGAACCAGCTACACCCAGCAAAAAAACTCTAGGAGATGATTATGAAACGCTACATAGAATTCCCAATTCCTCTAATTTTGTCCACCTGCATTTTGGATTTCCTTCACAGACTAATTGTACATTATTTCAAAATCTGATTCTTTTTGTACAGCAAAACAACTGTTTGGACATGTATACTAATATTGTATTTAATATTGAACATGTATTAGTCAACCTGCCATCTGGGGAGGGGGAAAAAAGGGGAAAAATTAGAACAAAAGGTTTGGCAATTGTCAATGTTGTAAAATTACGCATGCATATATCTGGTAAATAAAAACTATTAAAATATTTTTAAAAAATTTGCCTACTCATATCTTTAGAACATTCATGAAATTAGAAATGACTCTTCATCAATTTGAATCAATTTTTGATACATCTTGGAAATTAGATATTTATTGGAGAAACTTCCTATTACATCTACTATAGGAGAACTGTTTCCCATTTAACTGTTTCACCTCTTTTCTTAGCTGCATTAGATTTGTTTAATCAAACATTTTATGATTTTATGTAATTGTGTCTATTTTATCTTCTATGGTAATTTAGGACCTGTGTTAATTATATACTCTTTTCCCTATTTCTTCCTTTCTCCTCTTTCATTATGTCAAGTATCTATTTGGAGCTTATCTTGGTGGAAGTGAGTTGTTGGTCTAAACTTACCTATTGACAGATTATTGTCCAATTTTCCCAGAATATTTTGTAAAATAATCAGTCTATCATAATAGCAGAGATTTTGTGTTTATTAAACACTAGGCTCTTTGGTTCACTTGTTTATGAATATTATGTAATCTTTTTCACTCATCATCGACTTTATTTTTTAATTAGTGCCAAATTCTTTTGATGACTACTACATTGTAATATAGTTTAAGATCTAATACTTCTAGGTCTGTTTCCTTGCCACTGTCCTCCCCATTATTTCCCTTGAGATTCTTAATCTTAAAGCTTCTCCACATTAAGTTTATTATTTTTTCCAGATCTATAAGTAACCTTCTAGTAGTTTGATAGAACTAAATAAGTAAATTAATTTATGTAATTATTTCAAAAAATTATATTGACTTGACCGACACATGAGCAATTAATATTTCTCCAATAAATTAGGTCTGTCTTTGTTTCCTAATATAGTGTTTTATACTTGTATTTATATTCTTTCTATGGTTATTCGACTTGAGCATAGCCACACATGGAAGATAGATATATTATGAATTTAATTCCATACTACCTCAATAAAGTAAATATTGCAATAAAGCAAGTCACAGAAATTTTATTTTCAATGTATATAAAAGCTATATTTGTACTATATTTTTGTCTCTTAGTATGCAATAGTATTGTCTTTAAAAATGTACATGCCTGCCCTCTTTATAGTGGCCAGAAATTGGAAACTATGTGGATGTCCATCAATTGGAGAATGGCTGAATAAATTGTGGTATATGAATATTATGGAATATTATTGTTCTATAAGAAATGACCAACAGGATGATTTCAGAGAATTCTGGAAAATAATGCTAAGTGAAATGAGCAGGATCAGGACATCACTGTATACTTCAACAACAATACTATATGGATGATCAGTTCTGATGGATGTGGCCATTTTCAACAATGAGATGAACCAAATCAGTTCCAATAGAGCAGTAATGAACTGAACCAGCTACACCCAGCAAAAGAACTCTGGGAGATGACTATGAACCACTACATAGAATTCCCAATCCCTCTAATTTTGTCGGCCTGCATTTTGGATTTCCTTCACAGGCTAATTGTACACTATTTCAAAGTCCAATTCTTTTTTGACAGCAAAACAACTATTTGGTCATGTATACATATATTGTATTTAATTTATACTTTGACCTATTGAACATGCCATGGGGGGGGGAAGGAGGGGAAAAATTAGAACAAAAGGTTTGGCAATTGTCAATGTTGTAAAATTACTCATGCATATATCTGGTAAATAAAAACTATAATAATAATAATAATAATAATAATAATAATAATAATAATAATAATAAATGTACATGCCTTAATTAAAAATATTTTATTTTTAAAAATGGTAACCTCATCTGAACCTTCAGCAAGTAGAAGATTTTGCCTTGATATCTATGGCTTCTGACAGAGCAGAATGACAGCTGAAGCAGATTAAGGTGTGTGTGACAATTTCTTAAAAGCAGACAACAATGAAATTTGTTGTTTCAATTGACCTTTCTCTTCATTTGAACACCTAGAGGCCATTGTAGGATTATTCACTGGCTTGCTTTCAATATTATTCTATCTCATGGAATAGGTAGGCCCGAGGAAAGAAAGAAATAGGAGGGGAAAGCCCTCTTATGGAGCAGTCAGAACACACACAGCATCATGATGTTCCAAAACAATTAAAATAATAACATCAAAGATCATTGATCATAGATTATCATTACAGATATAATAATAATGAAAAAGTTTGAAATATTTTGAGAAATAACAAAATGTGATATAGATTTCTAACACATTTTGTTGGAAAAATGACATAGACTTGCTCTACATGGAGATACCACAAACCTTCAATTTGTAAAAATAAAATATCTGCAAAGTTCAATAAAATATGCCTGTAATTCACATATTCTTAATTACTTAAAAATTCTATTTCTATCCTTTGCTACTGTATTTTATAGGCAATATAAAGAAATACTGGCAATTTATGTAGATTTATTTCATATTTTGTCACTTTGCTGAAATTATTTCAATTGATTTTTTAATTGATTCTCTGAAATTTTAAAATATGCTATCATATTATCTGCAAAAAAGCAATAATTTAGTTTCTTTGATTAAATTTATTTCTTCAATTTCTTTTCTTATAGCTATTATATCATGTTACAAATTAGTACACATTGTAGACTTGTTACTATAGTTGTGTTATCTACTACTGTATCAGGCAATACTGGTGATGATGGTCACATAGCTTACTCTTGGTTTTATTTAAAAGAACTATTTTATTCCCTTTAGATATAATATTGGTTTCTTAAGTTTGGGATATATACAATCTACTATGTTAAAGAAAACTGCATTTATTTCTATGTTTTTTACTAGTTTTTAACAAAAACTAGTATTTACATTGTCAAAAACTTTTAAAAATATCAGTTCACATAATCCTGTGATGGTTTTTGTTCTTATTAATATGATCAATTGTATTTAATTTTCCTATTATGAAACTAATTTTATATTCATGGTATAAATCCAATCTAATAATAGTGTATGATCTTTTTGTTATGTTACTTATAGTCTTAATAGTAATATTTTAATTAAATTGTTTACATCACTATACTGAAATTATGTATACCTTTTGATCCAGCAGTGACTCTATTGGGTCTGCATCCCAAAGAGATCATTAAAAGGGGAAAAGGACCCACATGTGCAAAATTATTTGTAGCAATCCTTTTTTTTGTAATGATAAGGAACTGGAAATTGATTGAATGGCCATCATTTGGGGAATGATTGAATAAGTTATGGTATACGACTATAATGTAATAGCAGAATGATTTCAGGAAGGCTCAGAGAAATTACATGAACTGATACCAAATGAAGTGAGTAGGACCTTTTGGTACACAGCAACATCAAGATTATGTGATGATCAACTGTGATGGACTTGGCTCTTTTCAACAAGGAGGTGATTCAAGCCAGTTCCAATAGAATTGTGATAGAGAGAACCATCTCCATCCAGAAAGAGGAGTGAGGGATCACAACATAGTATTTTCTCCTTTTTGTTGTTGTTGTTTGTTTGATTTTTCTTTCTCAATTTTTTTCTTTTTGTTCTGATTGTTCTTGTTCTGCATGATAATTGTGGGAAAATGTATAGAAGAATTTTACATTTAACATAGATTACTTGCTGACTAAGAGAGGGGATGGGGAAGGGAGGGAGAAAAATTTGGAATGCAAAGTTTTGCAATAGTGACTGTTGAATTGATATGTAATGAACGGAACTTGCTACACCAGAGAAAGAACACTGGGAAATAAGTATGGATCACAACATAACATTCCCACTCTTTCTGTTAATATTTGCTTGCATTTTTGTTTTTTCCTTCTCAGGTTATTTTTACCTTCTTTCTAAATCCAATCTTTCCTGTGCAACAAGAGAACTGTATAAATATGTATACATATATTGTATTTAACATATACTTTAACATATTTAACATGTATGGGGACTACCTGACATCCAGGGGAAGAGGTGGGGGGAAGGAGGGGAAAAGTTGGAACAGAAGATTTTGCAAGGATCAATGTTGGAAAATTACCCACGCATATGTTTTGTATATCAAAAGCTATAATAAAAAATAAAATTAAAAAAGAGTGAATGTTGAAAACTATCTTTGCAAGTATTTTGAAAATAAAAAGCTATTATTTAAAAAACACGAAAAAAAATTTCCATAAAATAAATTAAATATTCTACCCATCATTCAAAATTACAGAAACTAATGATGTATGATAGAAGTTTAGAAATAGAAAGAAAATATTAGAGGTTACCTATTACAAACTTAAAACTGGCTCAAAGAATCTAAGCAATTTGCCTGTAGCAACATAACTAGTGACAGAATCTAGAAACTGGGAACAAGGTTGCATCCTTGTGACTGGAAAGACTTTCATTTAAATCAAATAAGCATGTCAAGTGAGAAAGCTTGAAAAAAGTACAAAATGATAAGTGGTCTGATTTTCAGAAAAACTTGGAAATATTTACATAAATTGATGCTGAATGAAGTGAGCAGAACCAAGAGAACATTGTACACAGTAACAACATTATGTGATGATCAACTGTGATGGACTTAGCTCTTCTCAATAAGACCTGGATGGGAAAATGCCATCTGCATCCAGAGAGAGAACTATGGAGACTGAATGTGGAATAGAATAGTACTTTCACCTTTTTGTTTATTTTTCTTGTGTGTGTGTGTTTTTTTCTGTTTTGGTCTTGTTTTTCTTGCACAACATGACAAATATGGAACTATATTCAAAAAAATTGTACATAGTTAAGATTATTTGCTGTCTTGAGGAGGAGGGGGATAAAAGAGGGAGAAAAATCTGGAACATAAATTCTTACAAAAATGAATGTTGAAGACCATTACATATATTTGGAAAAATAAAATACTATTGAAAAAATATTGTTTTGCCTGGTTTACTGATGACTACATCTGCTAGAGAATAAAATGCAATTAAACTTTGGCAGCCACTAATCCAATAACATGGAAAACAGAATGGGAATCCTGACAAGCCCATTAAGTGGGTTGAACCCCAGATTTAATGGCACATGAGAGAACCTTGGAGATGGGGCAAAGAAGATATAATAAAATAAAATAATGAGGCAAAATTACTCTTAATAATTATTTTAACTTTATCTTCACTAGTGGTATATTCACTTTATTTTTTTTAGATACTAATGATTTGGCTTAATTCTCTTTTTAAAAGTCAGATTGGGGGAAGCAGAGCCAAGATTGTGGAGAGAACATACACATCTATCTGAGCTCTTCCTTGCTCTCAGACTATTTTCATGAATTGGCCTTGGAATTAGTGCTTGACTGAAAAACCCACGAATATTGGGAGTATAACACATTACCAACAGAATATATCCTCGAAGTTCACTAGAAAAGGTATTTTTTTTGCTCCAGGACAGGATGAAAAGATCAGGTGCAGACCTCAGGTAGGCAGTGAGAACATGGAAGGCAGCTCATGTTAAAGAGACCAGAGGCAGGGGTGGAGTGTGGTCTCAGCCTATGGAAAGTTTTCAGGGAGAACTTTACCACAGTGTGAGCTACTTTGCTCTGGTAGCAAGACAGTAGATCAGCAGGGAAGCTATAAACCCAGGGGATAAAGAGTATAACCCCAAAATGCTAAAGTCTCTCAGGACCTGGACACACCCACCCAGCACCCAGAGTGACTCAGCAGGTTCTCAGAGCACAATCGCTATAGAGACCAAGCACAGTCATTGCTGTCCCACTGCTGCTTCACTGCTAATTCCTGTTGTCTGTAGAGGAAGCTTGGGAATACCATACTGCCCCAAAAGCAGACCACATTTTTTTTTAATTTTGTTTCTTTTTTTGTCAAAATGAGTAAAAAGTTAAAATGGGCTCTAACTATTAGATAGATTCTATACTGGTAGAGAGCAGACTTCAAACCCTGAGGAGACTAAAAACCGATTGTCTCTAGGTGAAACCCCAAAGGGGGATACGATCTGGTCCCCACCACACAAGGTGGTCATAGAAGAAATTAAAAAGGCTCTTCCAAAAGAGCTAGAAGAAAAATGGAGATAAGGAAGGGAAACTTGGCAAGAGGGTCTGGATAAGTCATCCCACTCATTAAAAGATAGAGTGGATAAAGAAATCAACTCTCTGAAAAACAGAATTAGTGAATTGGAAAAAAATAGCTCTCTAAAAATTAAAATTGGCAAAATGGAAAAAAATTCAATACAACAAAACAACTCATTTAAAAACTCAATTGGATAATTACAAAAAGAAATAAAAAAGTAAATGAAGAAAATAATTCATTAAAAACCAGAGTTGAACAAATGGAAATGAATGACTCGAGGAGACACTAAAAATCAGGCAAGCAAAGCCAAAAAAAAATGAAAAAAAAAAATAGAAAAAATGTTAAGTACCTACTTGGGAAAACAACAGATCAGGAAAATAGATCTAGGAGAGATAATCTAAGGATTATAGGACTTCTTGAAAATTATGATGAATAAAAGAGCCTAGACACTATTTTTCAGGAAATCATCAAAAGAGAACTGCCCAGATGTTATAGAAACAGAGGGCAAAATGGACATTGAAATAATTCATCAATCATCTACTGAAAGAGATCCCAAAATCAAAACTCCAAGAAATATCGTGGCTAAATTATAGAACTACCAAGCCAAGGGAAAAATACTAGAAAAAAAAACAAAAACAATTCAAATACAGAGGAGCCTCAATAAAGATTACTCAGGATATAGCAGCATCCACATTAAAGGATCGAAGGGCCTGGAATCTGATATTCCAAAAGGTTAAAGAACTTGGTATGCAGCCAAAAATAACTTACCCAGCTAAAATGAGCATTTTTTTTACCCAGAGAAGAAGATGGATATTTAATGAAATAGGTCAATTCCATCTATTTCTGATTAAAAAAAAAAAAAACAAAAAACTGGAACTAAACAAAAAGTTTGACCTCCAAATATAGGACTCAAGAGAAACATAAAAAGGTAAAAAGAAATCTTAAAAACTATATTTCTGTTATAAGTATATATAAAGAATACATGTATAATTTGGTTCTACAGTTATAATATAAAAAAGAAGCTAGAGGTAGAAAGGAAGTTGTGCCAGAAAAAGGAAAAAGTGGAGGTACCACATCTCACAAAGAGGCAAAGGAAACCTATTATATCTGAGGGAAGAAGGGAGGGGGATGAACATAGTGTGTATTAGACAGATTCAATTTACATAGAAACTTCTCCCACCTCATTGGAAAGTGGGAGGGGAAAAGTGAAAAGGGAAGGAGTAAGCTAAATAGAAGGGAATGCAGAAATTGTAAGGAAAAGGTTTAAGAAAAGGGGAGTAACTCTAAGGTGAGGGGAGGGATCCTAAAGAGGGAGGGCTGTGTGAGGCAAGTAATACTCACAAGTTTAGTACTGGGGAGGGAGGTAAGAGGGAAGGAAAGGAGAAAAGCATAATCTGGGGTTAACAAGATGGCAGGAGGGGCAGCTAGGTGGCGCAGTGGATAGAGCACCAGTCCTGAATTCTGGAGGACCCGAGTTCAAATTTGGTCTCAAACACTTAACACTTCCTAGCTGTGTGACCCTGGGCAAGTCACTTAATCCCAGCCTCAGGGGAAAAAAAAACAAAAAACAAAAAACAAAAAAACAAGATGGCAGAAAATACAGAATTAGTAATTTTATCCATAAATGTGAATGGAGTAAACTCCCCCATAAAGCAGAGGCAGATAGCAGACTGGATTAAAAGTCAGAATCCTATAATATGCTGTTTACTGGAAACATATTTGAAGAAGGGCGATACATGCAGAGTAAAGGTAAAAAAAAGGCTGTAACAGAATCTACTATGCTTCAGGTGAAGTCAGAAAAGCAGGGGTAGCCATCCTGATCTCAGATCAAGCAAAAGCAAAAATTGATCTAATTAAAAGAGATAAGGAAGGGCACTATATCTTGCTAAAGGATAGTATAGGTAATGAAGCAATATCAATATTAAACATATATGCACCATGTGGTAGCATAAAATTCTTAAAGGAGAAGTTAAGAGAGATGTAAGAAGAAATAGACAGCAAAACTATAACAGTGGGAGATCTCAACTTTGCACTCTCAGAATTAGATAAATCAAACCACAAAATAAATAATAAAGAAGTCAAAGAGGTAAATAGAATACTAGAAAAGTTACGTATGACAGATCTTTGGCGAAAGCTAAATGGAGACAGAAAGGAGTACACTTTCTTTTCAGCAGTTCATGGAACGTATACAAAAATTGATCATATATTAGGACATAAAGACCTCAAATTCAAATGCAGAAAGGCAGAAATAGTAAATGCACCCTTTTCAGATCATGATGCAATGAAAATTACATTCAATAAAAAGCCAGGGGAAAATAAACCAAAAAATAATTGGAAACTAAATAATCTCATCCTAAAGAATGATTCGGTGAAACAGCAAATCATAGATAAAATTAATAATTTTACACAAGAAAATGACAATAATGAGACATCATACAAAAATGTGTGGGATGCAGCCAAAGTGGAAATAAAGGGAAATTTTATATCTCTAAAGGCCTACTTGCATAATATAGAGAAAGATAAGGTCAATGAATTGAGCTTGCAACTAAAAAAGCTAGAAAAGGAGCAAATTAAAACCCCCCAGTCAAACACTAAACTTGAAATTCTAAAAATAAAAGGAGAGATTAATAAAATTGAAAGTAAAAAAAAAAACTATTGAATTAATAAATAAAACTAAGAATTGGTTCTATAAGAAAACCCAATAAAATAGCTACATTTTAGCTTTAGAAAAAAACCCTTAGTAAATTTGATTAGAAAAAGGAAAGAGGAAAATCAAATTGTTAGTCTTAAGAAGAGAGAATTTTCCACTAATGAAGAGGAAATTAGAGCAATAATTAGGAGTTACTTTGCCCAACTCTATGCCAATAAATTCGATAACTTAAATGAAATGGATGAATACCTTCAAAAATATAGCTTTCCCAGATTAACAGAGAAAGAAGTAAATTGGTTAAATAGTCCCATTTTAGAAAAAGAAATAGAAAAGCTATTAATCCAACTCCCTAAGAAAAAATCCCCAGGACCAGATGGATTTAGATGTGAATTCTACCAAACATTTAAAGAACAATTAACTCCAATGCTATATGAACTATTTGAAAAAATAGGGATTGAAGGAGTCCTACAAAATTCCTTTTATGACACAAACATAGTACTGATACCTAAACCAGGTAGGTTGAAAATAGTGAAAGAAAATTATTGACCAATCTTCCTAATGAATATTGATGCTAAAATCTTAAATAAAATATTAGCAAAAAGATTACAGAAAATCATCCCCAGGTTAATACACCATGACCAAGTAGGATTTATACCAGGAATGCAGGGCTGGTTCAATATTTAGAAAACTATTAGCATAATAGACTATATCAATAACCAAATTAACAAAAACCATATGATCATCTCAATAGATGCAGAAAAAGCATTTGATAAAATCCAATATCTATTCCTATTAAAAAATACTTGAGAGTATAGGAATAAATGGACTTTTCCTTAAAAGAGTCAGCAGCATCTATTTAAAAGCCTCAGTAAGCATAATATGTAATGGGGATAAATTGGAACCATTCCCATTAAAATCAGGAGTGAAAGAAGGTTTCCCAGTATCACCATTATCACCATTATTATTCAATATTGTATTAGAAATGCTAGCTTCAGCAATAAGAGTTGAGAAAGAGATTAAAGAATTAGAGTAGGTAATAAGGAAACCAAATTATCACTCTTTGCAGATGCTATGATGGCATACTTAGAGAACCCCAGAGATTCTACTAAAAAACTATTAGAAATAACCTACAACTTTAGCAAAGTTGTAGGATACACAATAAATCCTCAGCATTTTTATACATCACCAACAAAATCCAACAGCAAGAGATACAAAGAGAAATTCCTTTTAAATAACTGTCGATAGCATAAAATACTTGGAAATCCATCTGCCAAAGGAAAGTCAGGAACTATATGAGCAAAACTACAAAACACTTTCCACACAAATAAAATCAAATCTAAACAATTGGAAAATATTAAGTGCTCTAGGATAGGCTGAGTAAATATAATAAAGATGACAATACTATCTAAACTAATATATTTATTTAGTGCTATTCCAGACACCCAAGAAACAATTTTAATGTCCTAGAAAAAATAACAACAAAATTCATAAGTCAAGAACAAAAGGTCAAGAATTTCAAGGGACCTAATGGAAAAAAAATCAAATGATGGTGGCCTAGCTGTACCTGATCTAAAACTATATTACAAAGCAGCAGTCACCAAAACCATTTGTTATTGGCTAAGAAACAGACTAGTTGATCAGTGGAGTAGGTTAGGTTCACAAGACAAAATAGTCAATACCTATAGCAACGTAGTGTTTGACAAACTCAAAGATCCCAACTTTTGGGATAAGAATTCACTATTTGATAAAAACTGCTGGGAAAACTGGTAATTAGTATGGCATATGAAACGGTGTTCCAAATCACTATTGATCAGAGAAAAGCAAATTAAGACAACTCTGAGATACCACTACATACCTGTCTGTAGAGGGCTGAAACTCAAAAAAAAAATTGGAGCTGGTTTTGGGGGGTGGGGAGAGAATAAATAAATAAACAAAACATATAAAGCATTAGCTAATCTATTTTATTTTTTTATTATAGTTATAATTTTTAATCTGTGTTTCTTTGGCTCTTTATTGAATATGATTTTTACTGCATTATGATCTGGAAAAAGATGAATCTATTTCTGGTTTCCTGCATTTAATTATAAAGTTATTATGCCATGATATATGGTCATTTGTTGTAAAGAAAAAATGTATTAAGAAGGAAAAGATATATTTCTTTCTATTCTCATCAATTCTCTTCAGATATCTATCAAGTCTAGCTTATCTAAGATTCTGTTCATTTCCTTGAAATTCTATTTATTATTTGGCTAGATTTATCCGACTTTCACCCATTATTATAATTTTGCTATTTCCATCTGTAATTCATTTAGATTTTCTTTTAAAATTTAGATGCTATATTATTTGGTCCATTACCCATGATAAGCTTTTATCATAATGTAGTTTCCCTGTTAATCTCTTTTAATTAAATCTCTTAGTTTTAACTTTGTCTGAGATCATGTTTATTACTCCTGCTTTTTTTTTTTTATCAGCTGAAGCATAATAAAATCTACTCCAGCCCTTTATTTTTACTGTGTGTAATTTCTTATTGTTCAATGCATTTCTTTTAAACAGTTTCCAGTTTTTAATCATTATGCTAGCCATTTTTCATCTCATGGGTGAGTTCACTTTATTTGCATTTAAAATTATAATTATTAGTTGTTTAATTCTCTCAATCCTATTTTCCCTCACTGTTTATTCTTCTCTCTCTTGCCTTCCTTCTAACCACTGCCTCTCTAATTCAGTACCTCCCAAATTCACTTCCTCCTTTGAAGAATCCCTTCCCATCCTCTCCCCTCACCCTTCAATTCCTTATTTTACCCACCTTTCTAAAGTCCCTATTTTATCCTAGCCCCTCACCCTCCTATTTCTTTGTAAATTAAAGAGATTTTTATAGCCTTTTAGACGTATATGTTATTCCTTCTTTAACCCAGTCTCAATGAGAATAAGGTTCTAGCACAATCAGCCCTCCAGTACTTCCTGCCTCCACTATAACAGCTCTTCCATTCATGGCTTGTTTATATGAAATAAGTGCTCCATTTTATCTCTCCCTAACCAATTTTATTTTTTAGGATCATTCCTTCATACTCAACTCAGTCCTAAACCTTCTATCTATGTATGTTGTTTTAAAATAGCCTAGTAATGATAACATTCTTAAAAGTTAGATAACATTTTCCTATATAAGAAGCAAACAGTTTGACCTTTTAAAGTCTCATATAATTGGTCTTTAATGTTTGCTTTCTTATGTTTCTCCTGAATCTTGTATACCAAAAGTTCCATCAAATTCTGATCTTTTGTTACAAATACCTGAAAATCTTGTTTGTTCATAAGGTCTTTTATTCTTTTTTTAACTTAGTATTTATAAAGGTGCCTTGCATAGCTGAATATAATTCTAATCCTTTCTATCCCAATTCAATAATCACCAGAACTCTTATCATTTAAACTTTTCTAACGTTCTGCCAATACCTTACATTTTTTCTTGTGCTGGATTTTTTTTTGTTATATTTACCTGAAATGACTACATTGAGATCTGGCACTACTATAGCTTTATTGTCTTCATCCAATTTACTTTACTTTTTCTTTAAGTATTTAGATGCCATACTATTCAGTACCTTTCACTGAAAAGGTACTCTCCTTGTGTATCTCTTCTAATTGAATTTATTTTCTTTGTAACTTTGTCTGACCTCATGATTGCTACCCTTGATTTTCTAAATTTAGCTGAAACACAATAGATTGTTTTTGTCCATCATTTAGTTTTGTGAATCTTTATTTTTCAAGTGTGCTTCTTTTTTATAGCATTTAATTTTTCCAAATATTTGCTAAGATAGTTTTCAGCACTTAACTTTTCAAAACCTTGTGTTCTAGAATTTTCTCCTTCTCCTTCTCCCTTCTCCTCCCCAAGACACAAGCAATCCAATTCTTCTAAACACATCTCCATATTCATTATGTTGTACACACACACACACACACACACACACATCAGATCAAAAAAGAAAAAATACACAAAATTTTTTTTAAAAAAGCAAAGAAACAACAATACCAAAAAAAGGTGAAAATACTATGCTTTGATCAACATTCAGTCTCCATAGTTCTCTTTCTGGATCTGAATGGCACTTTCCATCAGAAGTCTATTTGAAATTGCCTTAAATCATCTCATTCAATTGAATTCAATTGAGTTCAATTAAAAACATCCAAATCCCTCACAGTTGATCATCATGTAATCTTGTTGTTATTGTGTACAATGTTCTCTTGGCCCTGCTCACTCCACTCAGCATTAGTTCCAGGACTTTCTGAAACTAGCCTACTTATCGTTTCTTATGGAACAATAATATCCTTTATATTCATATAACATAACTTATTCAACCATTTCCCAACAGATGGTCATCCACTCAGTTTCTAGTTCCTTTTCCCTCTTTTATGATCTTTTTGGGATACAAACCCAATAGAGACACTGTTGGATCAAAGGGTGTCATGTACAGTTTTACACCCTTTGGGCATAGTTCCAAATTGCTCTCCAGAATGGTTGTATCATTTCCCAACTCCACCAACAATGCATTAGTGTCCCAGTTTTCCCACATCCAATATTCAACATAATCTTTTCTCAAAGTGTGTTGCTTAAAACAACACATTATTGGATACTGCTTTCTAATCCATTCTACTATTCTCTTCTGTTTTATGGGTAATTTCATCACACTAAAAGTTATGATTGTGAGGGCTGGAGCCAATATAACAGAGTAGAAGAAAGAACTTATATCAACCTGCCACCTAAAAACCTCCACAAAAAGAAAATGTATTAGATTGAATCCTGGAGAAATCAAAGAAAAGTCATAGTCATATTTTCTTAATATGATACTGAGTATTTATCTAAACCCAAGAGCCAAAATTATTAGTAATTGAGATAAACTAGAGGCCACAACTGAACAACAACAAAAAGGAACTTTCTAATAATATTTGAGACAACACAAGAATTTCATTTTTATTTATTTATTACCATTTATTGTTGTTTGGTAATTTCAGTTGTGTCTGATTCTTTGTAACCCCACTTGGCATTTCCTTCTCTAGCTAATTTTTATAGATGAACAATTGAGGCAAGAAGAGTTAAGTGACAATGCTACAAGTCATCCAGTTAGTAAGTGTCTGAGACCAGATTTAAACTAGCTGAGATAATAATATAAGAAAAAATGAATTGAAGGAATAAACATAGGCAAAGAGAAAATAAAATGATCATTTTTATAGATAATATGATTTTTTAAAGAATACTAGAAAGTCATCTATAATCTAATTGAAAATTTAATAACCTAAGCAAAGTTGCAGGACATAAAAATTTATCTATGAGAATTATCAGCATTTTTTATATTACCAATAAAATTCAGCATGAAAAAATAGAAAAAGAATTTCCATTCAAAATAACTTCATGAAATAGAATATATTTTGCCGTCTACTTGCTAAGACACAAATAGAAACAATATGAATACAACTACAAACACGCTTTACACAAATAAAGCTAGATCTAATTAATTTGGGAAATATTAACTGTTCATTGATAGGTCAAGCCAATGTAATAAATATAATATTATCTAAATCAATTTACTTATTCAGCACCATGCCAATCAAACTACCAAAGAGTTACTTATAACAGTTAGAAAAAGGATAACAAAATTCATTCAGAGAAACAAAGAGTAGAAAATTTCAAGAAAATTTAAGAGAAAGAAAGGCTTCTAGTGTACCAGATCTCAAACTGTACTAAGTTAATTATCAAAAACAATTTGGTATTGTTGAAGAATTAGAGAGTACCATAGAATACCAGCCTTGATGTCAGAAGAACCAGAGTTCAAATGCAGCCTCAGATACTTAACACTTACTAATTGTATGACCTTGGGCAAGTCACTTAACCCCAATTGCCTTGTTCCCCCCCCAAAAAAAAAAAAGTATAGACAAGGAACAGATAGAGGGAAAATGTGTTTAGAACACAGGTCCTGGAATTAGGAGGATATGAGTTCAAATCCCACCTCCTCACTTACTAGTTATGTGATCCTGGGCAAGTCACTTAACCTAGATAGATAGATAGATAGATAGATAGATAGATAGATAGATAGATAGATGAATAAGTTTAAAAAGATACAGACAACATAATTTCAGTTAGGTAACTTTACTCTCTTTGCTGGGAAAGGCAGTGGAGCTCAGTGGAAGAGTCCCTAGTTTTAGAGTTCAGGGTCCTGCATTCAATTCCTACCTCAGTCCCTTTTATGACCTGGGCTAAATCCTTTCATTTCTATGAGCTTCAGTTTCTTCCTATATAAAATCAAGAGATCCCTTCCAACTTTAGATCTATGATCTATAAAATGAGAGAAGTGGACCAAATATTATCTAAAGATAATTTCAATTTCTTTTAGTTTAATGTTTTAGGAGAGTGATTTTTCTACTTTAACCATATCAGTAAAAACCCTGTTTAAGCAAAATTTTGGCATAAATAACCCTTATAGTAAAATTCGTTGAAATAATTATTTTTACTAAGAAAATTTCCAAACATTTTAGGTTCTTTATAATACAGTTTGAGAAACACTATTGTAAGGAATAAAATATACTTTTGAGGCAGAAATAAGCATAAGTTTTGCAGATATAAAATAGACTTTGAAGTCAATGGTATGACTAGATATGTTTGTGGTGGTGTAATTTAGCTATGATTCCCTTGGTGACTGACAACATTCTGCCAAGTGCTTTTTTCTCTACATAAGCCTTGTGATAATAATTGGCTCAGAAAGGACAGCTCAGGCTTGGGGCTGAAAAGGTGGCCTCCTTGGCTTGGAAAAAAGGCAAACAGAGGCTTCTCTCATATGGAGATCAATGTGAATCCCACAAAATCCTATTATTTCCCTTTCAGATCTGTGGTTAGATGTGAAAGCTTTTTTTTTTTTTCCTCCCCCAAGGCAACAATTTCTGCATCCTTCCTCTGTGCTCAGATATCTTGCTACCCTTGGAGTAAACAAAGGTAACAGCAAGAGGTCATTGGTGCCAGGAGTCAGTGACCTGAGTTTTACAGCTGTTGCCTTCTCATAGTTCTGGAGCTTCCACCCAGTCCTTTTCCCCTGGCCTTTAAGTAGGATTATAGGATCACTGATTTAGAGCTAGAGAGGTTCTTAAAGGTCACCCAGTCCTGATATCATAGATAAATAAACTGAGGTCCAGAGGGGGAAAGGACTTGCTCAAGGTCACACAGGTTGTTCAAGGCAGAATCCAGATATGATAAATAAATAAGTCTTCTGATCCAGCGTAGTTTTAACTACAACCTGTGAAAAAGGCATGGTTATATTGTAATAGGAAGTGCATTGGGATCAAAACTGGATAACCAAAGCTCTAGCACTAATTTTGCCAACAAGCTGCGGTAGGACCAAGTTCTTTTTCCTTCCTGTCATCCTTGTCTCATCTACAAACTAAGCAGATTGGTCCCTTTTAGCTCTCACGTTCTCTGCTTCTAACACTTTAGAAAGAAAGCACAGGCTCTTCAGCTGCCTGATAGTCGCCTCCATGGATCGCATGCACGCTCCTGGGAAGGGCCTGAGCCAGTCTGCTCTGCTGGTCCCCACAGTGTGCCCATGTGGATTAAGCTCACTTCGGTCGACATGAAGGAGCCGATTTTTACAAACCAGTCAAAAAGCCTGAACCCTCCCATATAACACTGATACTGATTCTCGAAACCTGGCACAAGTATGCTTTGTAATTGGCAGCAAAATTTTGAGAATTTTAAAGTCCAAGGGACTTGTCCCTAATGTTCCTAAAGATCTTTATCATTTGATCAATAAAGTTGTTGTTTGAAAGCATCTTGAGAGAAACAGAAAGGATAAGGATTCTAAATTCCATTTGATTCTGAAGGAGAGCTACATTAACCATTGATTCAGTACTAGAAGACCAAGAGAGTGTTCCCACTCAACTGGAAATATAAATCATTCTCAGCCTCTGTTCTGGTTGCATAATTTTTGGTTTATGTACTGAAATAATAAAGCCACATCTAATTGGAAAAAATAAAAGAAAGCTCAGATTTCACCTTCTTAAAGACTTCTGGGGATCATCCTCGACCTTAATAGGTATAAAAAGAAAATGGAAACATTCAATCTTTAATAATTTACTGGGCTGTATTTATAATCCATTGTCCAATTAGTAATTTTTTAAACTGCACATGTCTGTTTCCCCACTAACCTATAACTTCTTTGAGGACAGAAACAGGGTCTCTACTCATTTTCTTATGCATTCCCACAGCAGCTGATGCTGGGAACTATACCTCATGGATATTTTTGATACTGATTACTTTTAAAATAGGAAAGTAAATAGAAGAAAAATATAACTTGGAGATATTTATCTATTACAATCACACATATGGTAAAAAATCATTTTGACAAATCAATGAATTTCATACATATTGTGTTCATCCAGCTCAAATTCATTGATGTCTTTATGTTCTGCTTGATTCTTAACCATGTCTTTTTTTTTTTTTCCCCCTGAGGCTGGGGTTAAGTGACTTGCCCAGCGTCACACAGCTAGGAAGTGTTAAGTGTCTGAGACCAAATTTGAACTCGGGTCCTCCTGAATTCAGGGCTTGGTGCTCTATCCACTGCGCCACCTAGCTGCCTTAACCATGTCTTTTTACAAATCCTAGGGAGCTAAAGTAGTAGAGTTGAATAATACCTCATATTTATATAGTGTTTAAAGGTTTACAAAGCACTTTACATATTTGATCTCTTGTATCCTCACAATTTTGTGAAGTTGACTCTTGTTATTCCCATTTTAGAGATGAAGAAACTGAGACAAGCAGGATTGTGGCTGCGGGATCTGAACTTAGGTCTTCTCCACTCCAAGTCTATGCTCTATTCAGGGTAACATTGAATTTCCTCATCACTCTTCTCACTCCAAAGCCAAGGCATGACTCTGCTTGAAGAAACAGAAAGGGATAGTACCTAATATACACGTGAAGAAGTTAACTCTGAGTAGATATCAATAAACAGAAAATCATTGAATAAAGTAGTTTTTGTTTGTTATTATTTTGTAACTTATGAACACTCTCTTTCACCACAGATAATGTAAATCTAGGGTACATATACATGCGTAATGGAAATCTGGCATATTTGTGACCCCCTCAACTTACTCAGCTAATGTAGCTTCCCCAAAATGGAGAAGCTGAGATGGTCTTATTTTAGTTAGGGACCTGATGACATTTACAGAAAGTGCCTTGAGACTGAACTGGATACATCAGCAACACTTTCAAATATAGCCTAAACCAAATTAAAATGTAATTGGAAAATGTTTAGCAAAGTAATTAAATAACTAAAAATATAATAGAATATAGAGAATATTAATATGGCTTCCTAAATCAACCTGAGGCCTCCAAAGATCCATAGGGACAGTTCAATGGCCCAAGTTTCTATTTGAGTTTGTATTTTAAGAGCCTATGGAGGCATTTTGTAATTGACTTGGGTCTGTTAACCACATGGTTGAGAGGAGTTTTTTTTGATTAGCTACATACTCAGAGAGGCTTCAAAAGCTTCTAGTCAACTTTAGCCATATTTCTTTGTTCCCCTCAATGACTTGTTTGCTTCAAGACCTTGCGGGGGGAGGGGAGGAGAGGAGAGGGAGAAGCCTTCGAGTTTTCTCTTCTCTGAGACCACAGTAGCTGAAAAACAGTCACAGTCCTTGGTTTCTGTTTGATCTTTTCCTTTTTAGGTTAAAGAAATTGGAGCCTCTGACCTAGCGGATTTAAAAAAAAATAGGAGGACATTCTGGTGTCCTGATGTTCCAGAGTCTGGGTTCAAGAGCCAATGTACCATCAATGCCAGAGGAGAAAGAAATGGCCTTTGGGAATGACCTTCTGGACCTAGGCTAGCAGAAACTCATCTACAAATTATCTGGATGAGAATCTAGTGGGATCAATGGTATAAAGAATCTGGGTTTAAGTTTTAAATCCATTTTCCCTCTGGGCTAAGTTTTAAGCCCCCTAGGTACTAGAGAAAATGTTTGTATTTTGTTTTTGCTCTATAATCAAGGTAAATATCCTTTTGTAAAAATTAACCACTCTTAAGGGGTGCTATTAACTAGCAAAGGAATATTCTTAGCTGGTGGGATTCCAGAGAGAGTAGAGAGAACTCCTCTTCCCAATACTCAAAGTTCCCTAGAATCCAGAGGATTAGAGGTAGCAGATCTAGCTATATCAGATTATACCACACTGCATGTGCAAGGAAGGTAACTTTCGGGAGGAGAACTTAAATGCATCTATTTTTTCTTTATTGATACATTTTGTAATTAGTAAACACAGAAGGAACATTTAAAAATATATATATCTGACAGTCAAATGTGTGATTTTGCTGATGAGATTTGCCCTATAGAATAATTTGTGAAAGCCTGCCAGCTGCCTTCTCATATTCATTAAAGATGCACTAAAAGTATGCAAAGAACCATTATTGTAAAAATTGTACATAGATAGTTGTAAATAATAAAATAAATTTTCCATGTATATATTTTAAAAATAAAAAGGTATAATTAAAAAAAAAAGATTGTGCATAGGTGAGAAAATGGATTGATACTTAACTGCTATCTCCTTGGTTGACTTTTTTTTTTTGCTGATAATACCAACTGAGATTTATCTCAGTCTTTTGAATTTTCCTTTTTGTAGTAAGAACAATATCTTCTAGGGAGCTGCCAGAGGCTAGACAAAAATTTTCCAACGGCTCTACACTATACACAATAGACTAGCTTTTTCCTAAAAGATATGAAATTCTCCTCAACTTAATTGGCTCAAAAGACTTAGGTGTGGGCCTTTGATATAGTTTCCTGGCAAACAAGCAAGCACATGAAGAGTCAGGGGCTTCTCCATCAAGTCTCTGACCAGAATTCCATAAGATAGAGAAGCAATACACAACTGAATCAATAGTGTATATTGCTGAGTATTCCTTCTTTAATATAGCTGTCAATTTTCTCTTGTTATCTGTTAGAAGATCCACAAATCTATAATTGTATTCAAATTCCAAACTTGAGGCACCAGACAGACTTGAATGAAGTCTCACCTACACCACCTCCTTTTGAGATACCTTGAAAATAAAGTCTGAGTAACTAAGCCATCTACAATCAGCAGGCTGATTTCAGAAAGGCCTGGAGAGACATAATCTGATGCTAAGTGAAGTGAGTAGAACCCAGAGGACCTTGTACACAGCAACAAGAAGATTATGTGATGATCAACTGTGATGGACTTGCCTCTTTTCAACAATGAATTAATTCAGGACAATTTCAACAGATCTGTGATGGAGAGATCCATCTGCATCCAGAGAGTTCTATGGGAAGTGAATGTGGATCACAACATAGTATTTTCACCTTAGTTGTTGTTGTTGTTCTTTGCTTGCTTTTTATTTTCTTTCTCATTTTCCCCTTTTGATTTGATTTTTCTTGTGGACCACGATAAATGTGGAAATACATTTAGAAGAAAAAAAATAAAATAAAATCAGGCCACCTGAAGCATGGGTTTTCTCTACATGTGTTTGATCTGGTCTAACCTCTTTTCCTAAGTTCATTTTCTTAAACATCATTTTCATTTCCTTATTTAACATCAAGTCTGAATAGTGGTTCCATCCTATTAGTGATAAAATTAGATTGTTCTAAAAACGTTAGTAGATCCATTCAATCTTAAATCTATTAATTTATTCTCCTTCCAGTTTCATCTAAAACAAACATCATTTAGAGATGTTCTGGTTTAGCCGTACCTTATACCAATCTTTCTGCAGATTTGCTTTTCACTATTTTGTGATGCCATATTTCTCGTTATTTTTTTTATCATTATCCCTAAAGCTAATATATAAATGATTTTGTATTCTATACCAGTGTTATTCTTGGCTGGAATTTTTCTCTTGGCTAGTGGGCCCAGGGATTCTTGGCTAAGGTAATTTCTGGGTTCTTTTGACCTTCTTCTTAGGGTGATTATTTTATGTTGGATAAAATCTAAGAAATGTCACCCATCAGAATCAATGCTTCTATTTTTTTTTATCCATTTTCATGATGAAGTTGTAAAAGTAAAACCTATATATTTGAAATTCTATGGGAATGAAACCTAGATCATAGATTAAAAACTAGAAGAGACTTTTTTTATTGGTTCTTCTTGTAAAGAGTGATTAAGCACCCCTTGTGGAGTGGGCCCCATTTCAGGCTTTGGATACCCTCCTCCACTTTGGCAGAAATAATAATTGTTCCTACAGAGTAGCTAGAGTACAATTATGTCTAGGCTAATCTCTGTCCACCTCTTCTCTTTTGTGTCTCTTTTCTTCAGTGTAGACAAGCAAACCACAATGTTAACATGGGTATTCCTAACTGCTCCAGTCTTATATCTTACTCCTCTCTACATACTTTAAGATTCAGTGATACAGGCCTCTTTGATATTCTTTAAACAAGACCCCTCAAAAAATAAAATACTACTCAAACGGGAAAAAATAAGATTGGGTGCTGATCAACTGTGATGAAGTTGGCTCTTTTTAGTAATGCTGTGATTCAAGGAAATTCCAACAGACTTGTGATGGAAAGTGTCATCAGAATGCAGAGAAAGAACTATGGAGACTGAATGAAGATCATAGCATAGTATTTTTCATCTTTTGTTGTTGTTTGCTGTTTTTTTTTCTTTCTCATGTTTTTTTCCTTTTGATTTGACTTTTTTTTTGCACATCATGACAAATATGGAAATATGATTAGAAGAACATGATGGGAGAGGAAGGAAAGGGGAGAAAATTTAGAACACAAAGTTTTACAAGATGAATGTTGAAAACTATCTTTTGCATGCATTTGGAAAAAGTAAAATACTATTTAAAATTTAGATTAAAATAAAATGAAGAAAAAAATAAACAGGACCCCTACATCTCCTAACTCTCAGCATTTTCACTTGTTTCCCCTATCTCTGGAATTTTCTTCCTCCTTATCTCCTTTCTTGGTTTCCTTCAAATTTCTGATAAAATCTCTCCTTCTACAAGAAGCCTATCCTTTAATTATCTTCAATTTATCCTTCATAGAGGAGGTTAGATGGTACAGTAGGTAGAATGTGGGATCTAGAATAAGAAATACCAAAATTCAATTTTGGACTCAGATACTTACTAATCGGGTCATCACTTATCTGATGTTTGCCTTAATTTCCTCAAGTATAAAATAGGGATAATAATAATAACAACGCCACCCAGAGTTGTCAAGCACTTAGCATAGTGAATGGCACATACTGTTTGTACATAGTTGTGTGCTGTATCATCAGAACTTAGTACAGTGCCTGGTTAAATAATGGTTTTGAATGTTGTGGATAAGTTCACTTACCATTATACTTTTCAGGACTGTCCACACTGATAATTAAATTGACATATTTAGTGACGGAGCTAGCTCAGTGTTTGGAGGCTCCAAAGGAAATTGTAGAAGAGGAAAAGTATTAGACTAACTATCAAACTGAATGTATATGGATATTTACCTCATTGTTGTGTGCCTGTGAAACCTAGACAGTATATCAATACCATTCCAGGAAACTGAATTACTTCCATTTGAATTGTTTGAGGAAGATTCTGAAGATCATCTGGCAGGTTAAGATACCAGACACTGAGGTACATTTTTAACTAACTGACAAGCATTCCATCTCTAGTGCAGAGAGCACAACTCAGTCTAGCCACATTGTTCAAATGCCAAATGTATGCTTGCCAAAATATATATATATATATATATATATATATATATATATATATATATATATTATGGAGAACTCACAGGGAAATGTTCACAAGGTGATCAGAAAAAGCAATACAAGAATAAATTATTCTTAAAGGTATCTCTGAAGAATTTTAGAATTGATTATATGACATGGGAGACACTGGCACAAGACCACTTAGCATGGTGTGCCCTCATCAGAAAAGACACTGTGCTCTATGAGCAAAGCAAAGTTGAATTAGCTCAAAGGAAACATGAAATGCACAAAATTAGAGAAGCTACCCCAAATGTTCACAGGGTCTATTTGTGTCTGACCTGTGGCAGAGCATTCTGAGCTTGTATTGGTTTGATCAGCCATAGTCAGACACACTGTAATTCGACCCTAACATAGTGATATCTTTTTGATCCTTTTCAAAAACGAAGAACAACTTGGTACTAAATAAATGCTTGTTGACTTCTCTTGACTTGGTGGCAGCTTAATAAATCGAAGAATCTGAGTGTTTCACTTGGTGTTGGCTGACAATCAAAGAAGTTTTATGCAATTTTTTTTGGAGAAAGTTGGCCATCCACAGGTAATTAAGTCCATGTCACGGCCTCAATTTGACAGAGATGAGACACTGAAGGAATTGCTTAGATGGTGAACAGCTGAAGTGAAGGTGAAATGGTTGTTCAGCAATCACAATATGTTTTTCATACCTTAATGTTCTAAGTATCAATGTCTTTGGAGCATATAATAGGAATGATGGATTTCTGTTTATATCTTAAGTCTTGGTCAGTGCAAATTTGAGACTTTTGTGCTTTAAGCACTAGTGGAAGAAATCATGATCTATTCTGCATATAAACTTTCCTAGAAGGGACTTTATTTATCTCTTTGGGGTAGACTTAAGCCAAACCTAATTTAAAGAAATTTCCCTGTGAGGTTAGCATGGTGGTGGGTGGTAGGGGGACAGAGTAAAGAGCAAAAGAATGGGAAAAGAACTTAATTTCACTTTTTAATGACTAAAAAAATCCCATACATTTAAACAAGCATTATGAGCCAAGCACCAAGTTAATTGTTAGGAAAACAAAAATAAAAGCAAAAATAGTCCTGCCCTCAAGGAGCTTACATATCAAGGAGGTCTAGTGGTTGGGGGCACTTTAGTTTTAAGAGTCAATATATTGACAAACATTTTAAGCATTTTCTGATGCTTCTGGGGCAATTATGTGGTGCAATGGATAGAACACTAGGTTTAGAATCAGGAATGATTCATTTTCATGAGTTCCAATCTGATCTCAGAAACTTCTATAGGGCAAATCACTTAAAACTGTTTGCTTCAATTCCTCATCTGTAAAATGAACTGGAGAAAGAAGGAAATGGCAAAACTACTTGTGCATCTTTACTAAGAAAATTCCAAGTGAGTTAAATAAGAAGTGGGACATGATTAAACCATATTATACATATGTGTATATGTATAATATGTATCATATTTATAATACATACATACATAATGGGTAGGTAGTATCCTAAGTGCTGGAGATATCCAGAAAGACAAAAGCCAGTCCTTGCTCTAAAGGAATTCATAGTCTAATGGAGGAGACAACCTGCAAGGAATTACATAAGAACAAGCTATATTTAGCATAAATGGAAAATCATTGGAAAGAAGGCAACAGGTATCTAGTAAAGGGTCGGATTTTAGATGGGACTAAGAGGAAGCCAGGGAAGCCACGAGATGGTGAGGAAGAAGGAAATAATTCCAAATATGTGAAAATGCTACAACTGAGAGTTTCTTGTTTGAGATAGCATATAGCAATATGAGATGAGTCCTAGCAATTTCATTGTAAGGTCTCTAATACTAAATATATCATGAAAAAGAAAAGCATGTATCCTTAAAAAAATCATGTTTGGTTTATTTGCATTAATAAAAATAAAAAACTGAATACAAACTATTTGTCCAACTATAAGCCATGTAATACATAATCAAAATAGATGAATAACATAATATGGAATAAAAAAATAAAAATGTAGCACACAAAAAATAAGATATACAGAGTGATGCAAAATGAGATCAGTAGAATCAAAAGACTACATATTGAAACTACAACCATTTGTTTATTTGTACACATACATATATACAATATCAGCTATAATAGCCCTTCCCACAGACAATGAAACAATCCTATAGAGAAGCAATTTAGTTGGCATTCTAGAGAGACCATAGATTTAGTGTTGGAAGAGACCTTAAAAGCCATCTTATTCAACCCATTCATTTAATAGATGAAAAAATGAGGACCAGTGAGGATATATGGCTGAGGCTCAATGTTAGGCCTATTAAGTGACTGAAGTGGGATGTGAACCTGGGTCTTTGAAATCTAAAGTCAATACTTTTTTCAGTGTAGAACCTTTTCTTCTTAATTATCATGGCTAAGAGAGACTGGATGAGGTCATGGAATTTCATATTTCATAAAGGAAAACTTTTTGTTTGTTATATGTTAATGTTTGATTATACTTCTCAGTTCCAAATGATCCAGTTGTTAATAAAATGAAAAAACCTCCAAAATGCAAATGTTCTAGAAGATTGTTTTGATATAAACAAAGGAAAGAAGAAGAAAGTGATCAGAATGTTTGGGTTTTTTTTAATGATCCAAAGGAAATGTCCTTTTTTTTTTTTAGAATTCTAAGCAAAATTTTTATTATGGATTTTTATTTACTAGATATATGCATAGGTAATTTTACAGCATTGACAATTGCCAAACCTTTTGTTCCAATTTTTCCCCTCCTTCCCCCAACCCCCTCCCCCAGGTAGCAGGTTGACCAATAAATGTTGAATATGTTAAAATATAAATTAAATACAATATGTGTATACATGTCCAAACAGCTATTTTGCTGTACAAAAAGAATTGGACTTTGAAATAGTGTACAATTAGCTTGTGAAGGAAATCAAAAAATGCAGGTGGACAAAAATAGAGGGATTGGGAATTCTATGTAGTCATCTCCCAGAGTTCTTTTGCTGGGTGTAGCTGGTTCAGTTCATTACTGCTCTATTGGAACTGATTTGGTTCATCTCATTGTTGAAGATGGCCACATCCATCAGAATTGATCTTCATATAGTATTGTTGTTGAAGTATACAACGATCTCCTGGTCCTGCTCATTTCACTCAGCATCAGTTCATGTAAGTCTCTCCAGGCCTTGTTGAAATCATCCTGTTGGTCAGGAAATGTCCTTTCTTGAGATTTAATATCATGCTTTATATGTTTTATTCCTTGTTTTTATGTTTATTTGATTTTGCATGCTGCTAATGGGTATAATTCAAATTTCAAAATATATAACTTAAAATAGGGTTAGTTAGATTCTGCCTAAACCTGTACTATGAGAAAAGTCAATATGTTATAGAAGGAAGAATTATGAACTTGAAATAAAAAGATCTGGACTTAAGTACTGAAGTTAACCTTCCTTGGTCTAGTTTCATCAAGGTAATTGAATAGTTATGTGATACAGTGGCTACTGGACCAGAAATCTGGAAGACCTGATTCAAGTTCAGCTCTAGACATTTATTAGCTGAGTAACCCTGGACAAATAACAACCTCAGTCTATCTCAGTTTTCTCAACTGTAAGATGGGGATAATAAAAGTAAATTAAAATAATATTTGTAATTTTCTGATAAATCTTAAAGTATTTTATGAATGCCAGATGTTATTATGATAATGATTCTAATTGTATAAAATTAGGATTTCTTTCAGATGTTCAAACACCTGTTTACTGCCTTCAGATTTCTCATCTTTGTTTTAGGTAGGTGAAATTACTAAGAAAAGTGAAATATTAGTCATTACTATAATTTGTTGGTCAAGATAATGATCAAAAAGTCTATTTTTAGAACACATATTAATACTATTAGGCCTCATGATGTCAGTGGTATGGGTACCCCCTATGCTAATGTAATAAATTCACATGTTGTTTAGTACAAAGTTTTAAGTTTCTATAGCTAAATAAATTCCAAGGATGGGCCTCTCTGTTCTTCCTTGGGCTGTTTCCGTCATAGCCTTGGAGAATTCTTATGTGGTAGACATCAGAAGATTTCAGTAAAGGAGTTACAAGATATATATATATATATATATACACATAAACACACACACATATATATATACATGTATATATGCACACACACACACACATATATATATATATGTATGTATTTATGTCTCATAATTTTTATTCTTCCAGAACCTCAAGCAATTCCAAGAAAGCTGATAAACTTGTAGTTAAATGGAGATTCTTGGGAACATAGCTTTAGAGCTTAAAGACTATGCATTCCCACTGCCTAATTTTACAGGTGTCAAAACTGAATCCAAGGGAAGTTAAGTGACTTATCTAAGATAAAATAGGTAAAATATATCAAAGATAAGTTTTAAAACTCAGGTCTTCAAGTACCCAGAAATTGTATTTGTTTGTTTACTTATTTGCTTTTTCCTACAGTGGGGCACTTCTAGGACCTACGTTAAAGAAAAATTTGTTTATTAGCATACCATTTGATCCATTTGTATTTAAAGTAGATTTTTTCTAGAAGAGTACCTCTGAAAATCTAGTTTTATCTGAAGGGAAACTGGTTCTGCTTAGTTCAGCTTTGTGTGGTCAAAATTTTCAGACATAGAGGGATCTAGATGAGTTATTCAGTTGCCTTCCTTTCATTGGTGGAGAGATGACTTAATCTCACCTTTATTACTATAGAAAGATTCCTTTGGTGTTTCGCCTCCAGCTCATCCTTCCTCCTGATTCCCTAGAAGGAGTGTTTTGGATCTACTTAGAGAGGGTCTCATTTTCCCATGACTGAGCCTGAGAGCTTCTTTCTTTGCTTCTCCTAGGTGGCCTATTTCAGTCAGTGTGTTCTCTTCATTGGCCTCCTCAGAGAACCATTTGGTGGGATATGGGGGAGAGTCAGAGATCACAGGGTTAAGAGGGATTAACTTCTCATACCCAAAGGAGCATCATCAGTGTCCCATATTAGATGTAACACCCTCACTTTAGAGACTCCTAGCATAGTACTAGGTACCCTGATGGACATTCAATAACTAGTTGCTGGAGTGGGAAACCTAAGTCCTATCTTAGACTTGGCCCTGCCATATATGGGACCTTAAGCATTTACCTTTCTTTCTTGGGATCTCAGTTTTCTGCTCTATAAAATGAGGGGTTTAGATTAGATAAGGTCCTTTCCAGATCTAATACTTTAAAAGTTTTTGATCCTGACTTTCTTAATTATTTATAGGCCCAGCCAAGGTGTTCTGGAGGTAAAAAGGCCAGCCCTAATTGCTGAATTGAATTTAATTAAGCTATAGTGTTATAATTGGAGGGGCACAATGCTAGGTGCTAGGAATATAAAGACAAAATAACAACAACAACAACAAAATAGTCCCTGCCCTAAAGGAGCTTTCTTTCTACAGGATGCCAACAATACAGTCTGAGTGCATCAAGAAATAGGGAGAGGAGAGAAGACTATTAATAAAAGAGAAATGAAGAGAATTGGGGAAAGCAGCACCTGAGCTGAGCTTTGAAATAGGAAAAAAAATTCTTCCACTGGGAGATGAGAAAGCAGTGCATTACAGGATAAGGGGACAACTTTTCCAAATGTATAGAAGTATCAGCTGGAGAATTGAGTTCTAGGAGTTTGTCTGGAACACAGACACTATGAAGGAGATGAACATGACATAAAACTGGAAAGAAAAGTAGATTAACTTTCAAAGGAGCCTTAATGACCTAGTTCTGGGTCTTATTTTAAGAAAAAATTATTTGAGATCCAGAGAAGGTCCAAACTCACATTTGGTGGTAAATAAATGAGCTAAGCTGGAAGATATATACATACATACATATATATATATATATGCACACACACATACACACACATACATGTGTATATGTGTATAGCCCTGGTTAGGATGGATACTATGGACTCCTTTTTCCTTTGAAAATATTTGTGAATAGAACAGGTGCCTATTTGGAAGATTTGATAAAACAGGCTACTGACCTCCGGGATACTCTAAGCCCTGGTCACCTCTGATCTGCTGAGGTTCCCAGCCTTCCCAACATAAACTATTGTCCTTCAGTGGCACAGCTCCAGAAAGGGGCACAGTTTGAACCCAAGCCACTAGATCTTAATTAATGCCTGGGGCATATGGGAGCCTTCAATGAGTGGAACAAAGTTTCTCCTGCCTAGTTTGCCTGTAACTTAGGGAAAACTTGCTACTGTTTGGTGGTATTGGTACATTATTCATAATTCTCATTGACCCTGTCTGGGAGCTTGGTGCCAAGTGAATATGAGACGAGTTTGTGTCATCTCAATATTTGCTAACCCCTTTGAGCTGAAAGAAATTACTACAGTGTGCAATGTAAAGGCATATTAAGAATGGTCCACATTGTGCATTATGAAGCTCTGATAAGAACATTACACAAAACCCCATTGAAATGGAGAGGCTTTGATTGGCACTGTTGATCTAAAGCCTCCATTATCCAGGAGGGTACTAAAAAAATAGATATGACAAAATGTGTAGAAGCTGTGGTGACTATTCTGTCCTTAATGATTTCTCTGTTTCTTGCTCCAGCTGGTAGTGGAATGCACAAAATAGGAGGCTTTGGCCATTTTGCTCTTTGGGAATTAGAGGAACGTTGGAGTACACACGTACACACACATACACACACACACATATCACAGAAGGTTTCAGAGATTCACTGCTTCCTTTACTTACAACATCTGTCATGGTCATCCTTGAGGAAGGCTGAGGAGTGGATGCAATCAGTTTTAGCTATGAAGGGAAAGGAAAGCAGGAAATTAAGGAGAGCCACTTAAAAGCTTTTGGAAAATCAAAACTCCTCAGGCTGTCCTGAGGCCTCCTATTAGATGGTTGTCAGGGTGGAAGATATTTGTTTAACGAAACTAATTATTCAAGCTCTGTTGCCTAGCAAAATACTCCATAAATCTTGAGCTCTTTAAGAAATGAAATTATTTTCAGAAGTAGGATGGAGAAGGCTGTAGCCCCGGCATTTTGCCTTACTGTTTGGGGGGTTAGTGGGGAGGAAAGGAGAGGTATTTGCCTTCACTAAGAGAATGGAAAAGAGAGGATTGATTTCTCTGAATGAATGTCTCTAAGCTTCCCATACCTTGGGGGCTTAGAGAAGGAGGCTAGATCAAGTGACAGGCGAGTCAACATTCGGAGCCCTCCACGAGGTGTGAGTGTTTTGCGGATAGTCTCAAATGGATGGGCTTTCAGAACTCTCTTACCATGGCTTAGATTAGCAGCTGAAGGGAATGCCTCTGTTCCCTGCGCCCCCAGCTGACCTTAAGCCACGGCAACTTCATTCAGTAAAGATCTAAGGGTTGTCTGACTGGAGTCCTAGGAAATGGAGAGCAGCATTGTATTGGGAAGAAAGACGAACACAAACATGAGGGGTTCTCAAAGAACACAGAAGGGAAAGGGCCAAGAGAGAAAAAATCCAAACCTTTCTCTAAAGGGTTGGAGGAGGGGGTTGGTGTCAGTAAGAAAGGCAGCAGGGCATTCATTTTTAAAGATAAACAGAAATAAATGTCTGTTGATTTATTTGCCTGACTATATTTGTTATAAGGGATCACAACGGATTTTTTTTTAAAGAAACAAAAGAGTATTAAAAAATTAAAAATTCACAGAAAAAAAATCCAAGAGGTTAGACAAAAATGACAGTTTTGTTCAGTTTTTTAAAAAATATATTTGTATTTATTGATGGCTCCTTTCATAATAAAAGAAAAATAAATAAAAATGGAACTTCATCCTGGAAACAAAATGATTCACCATCTTTCAAGGAAAGATTAAATAAATTGTGATACATGAATATAATGGAATGTTACATAACAAATGATGACTATAAAGAATTTTTTAAAAGCTATTAGACATAGGAACTAATGCATAGTGAAATGAACAAACCCAGAAAAACATTATGCATAATGGCCACAACAATGTAAAAGGAATGAACAACAACAAAACAAAAGTGAACACAATCATTATCATGACCAAACATAGTCCCCAGAGAAGAGTTGAGAAAAATGCACCTCCCCCCTTTCATTGAAGAGGTTATGGTGTGGAATAGATTGATGTTCATAGGTTCATAGATTTAGAGCTAGCAGGGACCATAAAGGTCATCTAGCCCAACCCTCTCATTTTATACATAAGGAAACAGACTCAGAAGAAATGAATTTTTTGATGAGACTAATTACCCAAGCTTTCTTGCCTAGCAAGATACTCCTGAGCCAGGATCTGAACCCAGGTCCTTAAAATGTAAAATTCAAAGTATTCTTTCAAATACATCATTTGGCTCAATTATTCAGGTTTTTTTCCCCCTCTTTTTAAATTTATGTCACAATAGAAAGCTGGTTGGGTTGGGGATTGCAGTGGTAATACATTTGGGAATGAATGTGATATAAAAATAAAAGATCGATAATAATGTAAAATTATGAAAAAGTGAGATTTAAGTGTGATTTATATCATCTCTAATATTAAGGCAACTTTGAAAGCCGGATTCTAGAATCTAGGCTTCCAGATTATACCTTTAATGATTTCAAAGTACCAATGATATAGATAAGATATTCCTTCTAATACAGGTCTAAACTTAAAAAAAAAATCTAAGTATAATTTTAGCAACAAAACAGGCAAGGTTTTGGTTTCATAACAAATTCATCTCCAAGAAAGCCTGTAATGCCATGATGAAAAATTAGTGTACATTATGTTGGCTTGTTGGGCTGTCATTCATCGTCTTGAGCTGAGGTGCATCCCTCCCTTTTTCCAGCCATCTGTATGGCTTGGCTTTTTTCTCTGTTCTGAAAGAGTTCACTTCATCCTCTTTCTCCCTTCTTTACTAGATTGTAGGCTGGAAGAAAGGTTTGTTTTCAGTAGAATAATTTAAATACAGAGTGAAGACAGAGCTATGTATCAGAGGCAAGATTTTAAAATGACTCCTAGGATGCTGTCCATTGAGGCTTTGTGTTCAGTGAATCCAAGTATAAAAAACTCCTAATAAGTATCAAGGGCTATATTAGTTACCAGAGTAACAAATATAATGAATGAAACAATCTCTATTCATAAACCACTTAACGTTTGAAAGATAACAAATGCATATGTAAGTACATACAGAAGATAAGAAAAATGAAAAATCGACAAAGAAATTTTAGGATGCCAGCATTTTGGGGTGCTGGGAAAGGAGGTAGTTTTTGAGCTATGTTTTAAAGGAAGAGAGGGATTCTATGAGGCAAAGGTAAGGTGGTAATGTATTCCAGGCATGGGTATATATATATATATATATATATATATATATATATATATATATATATATATATATATACATAATAGTAATCACTATAAAAGTGCAGAGATAAGTAATTGGTAGAGTGCCATATATGAGAAACAAAGAATGGATCAATTTGGTAGCATCAAAAATGGTAAGAAGAGAGTGATGATTAAGGTATGATGAGGTTAGAAAGATTTCACAGGGTTGTGAAGGGCTTTAAAAATAAAACAGAAGAATTTGTTTTGACCCTAGAAAGCACCAGAGTTTATTAAAGTAACAATCGTAACTGCACTTAAAAAATTTTACTTTGACTTTTTTTTACTTTTTTTTTTATACTTTAATTTTACTTAGAAAGCCATTACAATAATCTAAGTGATTGAGGCAGTGAAGGCCTAAATTATGGTAGCTTTTTTTCATTTGAAAAGATAGTTATTTAAAAACAAAATCAAAGTACATATATATATATATATATATATATATATATATATATATATATATATATATATATATGTGTGTGTGTGTGTGTGTGTGTGTGTGTGTGCGCGCGCACGCTCGTGTGTGTGCGTGTATATATATATATATATATATACACACATACATATCATATATGTATATATAAAAACCTAAATGCCATTCTTAACTCCTAATTTTCTCAACCTTCATACTTCCCTATATAAAATCACTTGCCCAATCTATCCAATTCTACCTTCACAGTATTTTTAATTCCTTTGCACCCTGATGCAATGCTAGCCCTCAACAACTTTAGGTGTTGTACTGCAGCTACTACAGTAGCTATCTGATTGGTCAGCCTACCAGAAGTCTTTCCCCCTCTAGTCTATCCTTCATTCAATTGTCAAATGAATCTTCCTAAAGGGCAGGTTTGACTGACAATAGCACTGTTTTATGCAGTAAATAACAGTGCCTCTCTATCACCTCCAGAATCAAATATAAAATCCTCTAATTAGCTTTTAAAGCCCTTTATAACCTGGGCTTCTTATCTTTCTAGTCTTCTTGGACCTAGATCCCAGACCACCCTATAGTCCTCAGCCGGGCACTTTACTATTCCTCATACAAGATACTCTGTCTCCTGAATCTAGGTATTTAAACGCAAATTCTCCCATACCTGAAACTTTTCCCTGCCTCATTTCTATCTTCTAGCTTCCCTGCATTTTTTGGAGAAGAAAAAGTCTCTGGTTTTCCATCTCTGCCGGTTGGTTTTGTTGAACTGTACTGTTCAACAGTTCTAATTACTAATGTTCTAAATTACTGAATACATTTGCTTCTGATCCTTACCAATTTATTTTGTTGATGGATCAACTTTTCAAGTCTCAGCTTCTAGGAGAACCTTTCCTGATCTCTCTTGATGCTGATGTTTTCCCTCTGTGATTATTTCCAAATTATATGCATACATCTTTTTTTGTGGGGTATAGTTGCATTGTTGTCTCCCTTTTTATAATAAAGTGAAAGTTTTATGAGTGGTAAGACTGGAGTTTGCTTTTACAAACAGGTACATTTTATAGGTACATTTGGTACCTGTGGTTATTCAATCATTCCTGAGTTTGCTGAACCCATAAGGGGTTTTCTTAGCAAAGGTACTGGAGTGATTTGCCATATCCTTTTCCAATGGATTAAGGCAAAGTGTTAAGTGACTTGCCCAAGGTCACACAGCTAATGAATATCTGAGATCATTTTTGAACTCAAGCCTTCAAGTTCAGTGCTCTATCTACCGAGCCATCTAGTTACCTATTCCTGGCACATTGTAGGAGTTTAATAAATACTTGTTATTGAATGTGTGTGTGTGTATACATATATATATATATATATATATATATATATATATATATATATGGTCTTCAAAAGAAGAAAGGCAAGTCAATGAAATTTTTAAAAATTCTCTAAATCACTAATAATAAAAAGAAAATCAGAGCAATTTTGAGGCTCTACTTCATACTTATTAGATTAGTGAAGATGATAAAGGAAAATTATACTTGTCTGAAAGGCTATGAAGTATGACCTGATGCAGAGTAAAGTAAGAAGATGGAGCCAAGAAAACAATATACACAATGACTACAACAATATTAATAAGCTACACACAAGTAAATGTTGTAAAATTATGCAGATCAAGTGCAACTTGAGAGAAGAGATATCAGAAGATATTCCCAACCCACCCCTAGAAAGTCAATAGATATTGTACATCACATATGTGCTTGGACTTTTTTTTTAATGTATTGACAGTGTTTTTTTTTTTTTTTTCTTGTCTTTTTGTTATCTTTAAAATGATACTTGTTATGTGGGATGGCTCTTTGAGATGTAGAGAGGGAAAACATACTGGGGAAAAATATGATGTTGTAAAAAGCAAAAGATATCAATAAAAACATTTCTTTAAAAGGCCATGAAAGTATTAGGCCACGAAAAGAAGACTACCTAGAGCACTGAAAGTTTAGTGAATAGTGGAAAAGACAACTAGTTATTCCTTGCTTCAAGGCCAGCTCTTTATCTGCTAATAGTGTGGTAGAATAGCAGAAAGACGTACAGCTGAGAACTCCTTCACTCAAATCTAGAAAACTCTCTGATCAAGTACTGTTCAGGAAATGCAAAAATAAATAAATAAACAAATAAATGAATGAATGAGTGAATATACAAAGAAGTGGAAACAAGCAAACAAACAAACAACATAATTATTTAGTCAGCAAAAGGAGAGAGAGTGAATCAGGGCAAGAAGCCCCAGGTCCAACACAGGGTGTTTAAGTGACAGAAAGGACTCAAGAAAATGAAATCTTCATATTAAACACTGAAGTTGAGATTGAGCAAAATGCATATGTTCTCTCCCCCAGAATGGAAGTTTCTGAAGGCAAGGAGAATTTCATTTTCATCTTTGTATTTACAGTGCTGGAATAAGGACTAGATTTTATTGGTATAAGGAACTGTTGAATGAAGAAACATCCTCTACCAAATGCAAGTGGGCACCTTTCCAGAAACTCAAAGAGTCATAGAAGATTACCTAGAGCACTGAAAGTTTAGTGAATAGTGGAAAAGACTTAACTAGTTATTCCTTGCTTCAAGGCCAGCTCTTTATCTGCTAAATTTTACTTCCTTTTTCACACAGTATCCCTGGAAAAAAAAAGTTTGACAAACTCTCACACCAGAGGAGCTAATCTTTCTTGAAACTTTGGTGTCCACCTGTCAGCCAATTCTCACCTGTGGCTCTATGAAGCTGTAACATTCATAGAGGAAACATCCTAGTAAATCATTTTGGCAGACAGGCTAAAACATATTGAAAGTAACCAACAGTCCTCAAATCTGTCAGTGAATTTGGGAGATGTCTACCACAAGTAAGTGAAGACTTTCCCTGGTGGAAATGAGTGAAACTGGTGCACTTAGAGCTTGGTTAGACATTACTGTGTGAACACAGCACCTTGTCTGATAAGGGCATGTCATGCCATGTGATTTTGTGGCAGTGTCTCCCATGTTGTAAATCAATTCCAAAGTTCTTAAGATTTTGAGAGGGTCCATTTATCGATTTTTCTGACCACCTTGTGGGTATTTGTCTTGTGTGAGTTCTCCATAAAATATCCTTTTTGGCAAGTGTATGTTTGGTGTTTGAACAATATAGCCAGCCCAAGGGAGTTGCTCTCTCTGCAGTAGAGTCTGAATGCTTGTGAATTTAGTTCAAGAAAGGACCTCAGTGTTTGGTATCTTATCTTGCCAGGTGATCTTCAGAATCTTCCTAAGACAATTCAAAAGGAAGAAATTCAGTTTTCTGGCATGGCAGGTTTCATAGGCTTCTACAATGAGGTCAGCACAATGGCTCTGTAGACCTTCAGTTTGGAAGTCAGTCTAATACCTCTCCTCTTCCACACTTTCCTTTGGAGACTTCCAAACATTGAGCTAGCTCTGGCAATGCATGTGCCAACCTCATTATCAATGAATACATCTCTGAAAATTATAATGCAAGGTAAGTGAATTTATCCACATCATTCAAAACTCCAGTTGCTATACCCAATGGTATAGCACAACAGATGATATGTTGCTGGCTGATAAAGCACCCGTGTTTTCTTGGTGTTGCTGGGCCAAAATTAGTACAAGCAACAGAGAATCAATTCATATTTTGTTGCATCTCAGCTTTAGAGGTTGCATTAAATGCCCAATTATTTGCAACAAAAAAATCATGCATCAATATTCCCTCCACTTTAATCTTGCTCTGATTTTAGGAGTAGATGGAGGAGGAGTCAGAGAGAAGAAGAGAAGCGAGAAAAGATGGAGAATGTCCACTTCATCTCCTGACCTAGTGTGAAACCTGTAGGCACCCCAGATCAAAGAGAAGTCTAAAGTTTTGTTACTCTGAATCTGCAGAGCTTCCCTATTGGTAAATGGTAACTGAGCTCATCACTAGTATACCAGTATTTCAAACAAGGGCAAGTTCATAGATGTTTTACTTAGATTTGAACCCAGGTAAGGAACTTGCAGAGCTCAGATAGGGGTTGTGAAAGGCAATGATTTTTTCCTGGATCAGACCACTTTGGAAGCAATGAAAACTTACAGATCTCCATGCTAAGCTGTCCCTGAGATTTTGGAATAAAAAAACACTCAGCAATCCAAAAAAAAAGTAGTAATGAAATCCTAGAGGACAGAAACTTGCTACAAATATTCTTCTAGAATCCACAGGGTCCAACTATAATGTAAAGTTCAAAAACAGGAAAAAAGGTTGAAAGAATGAGCAAACAATTTATAAGAAACCAAGCCAATATCCAATTGATAAATGGTCAAAGGATATGAACAATTTTCAGATGAAGAAATTGAAACTATTTCTATTCATATGAAAAGATGTTCCAAGTTATCATTAATCAGAGAAATGCAAATTAATTCAACTCTGAGATACCACTACGCACCTGTCAGATTGGCTAGAATGACAGGGAAAGGTAATGCAGAATGTTGGAGGGGATGTGGGAAAACAGGGACACTGATGCATTGTTAGTGGAATTGTGAATACATCTAGCCATTCTGGAGAGCAATTTGGAACTATGATCAAAAAGTTATCAAACTGTGCATACCCTTTGACCCAGCAGTGTTACTACTGGGCTTATATCCCATATAAGAAGGGATATATTATAAAAAACGGAAAGGGACCTGTATGTGGAAGAATGTTTGTGGAAGCCCTCTTTGTAGTGGCCAGAAACTGGAAACTATGTGGATATCCATCAATTGGAGAATGGCTGAATAAACTGTAGTATATGAATGTGATGGACTATTATTGTTCTGTAAGAAATGACCAACAGGATGATTTCAGAAAGGCCTGGAGAGACTTACATGAACTGATGCTGAGTGAAACGAGCAGGAGCAGGAGATCATTGTATACTTCAACAACCATACTGTATGATGATCAATTCTGAGGGATGAGGCCATTTTCAATAATGAGATGAACCAAATCAGTTACAACAGAGCAATAATGAACTGAACCAGCTACACCCAGCAAAAGAACTCTGGGAGATGACTATGAACATAGAATTCCAAATCCCTCTAATTTTGTCCATCTGCATTTTGAATTTCCTTCACAAGTTAATTGTACACTATTTCAAAGTCTGATTCTTTTTGTACAGCAAAACAACTGTTTGGACATGTATACATATATTGTATTTAATTTATACTTTAGCATATTGAACATGTATTGGTCAACCTGCCATCTGCAGGGGTGGGGAGGAGGGGAAAAATTAGAACAAAAGGTTTGGCAATTGTCAATGTTGTAAAATTACTCATGCATATATCTTGTAAATAAAAACTATTAAAATTTAAAAAAAAGAATGATCAAACAAATGAAAAAAGAATTTTTATAATAATAAAAAAACACTATTGAGACAAAGAAATTCAAAATACAGACCTAGAAGAGAATGCAAAACATTTATAAGCAAAGCCTCAAGCAGAAATAGCTTAAACACAACAACTAGAATTCCTGGAAGAGATGAAACAAGACTTTAAAATGCCATAAATGAAATGAAAGTATTAGAGGGGGAAAAAAAGAGAGAGAGCTATAAAACAGAATTGGAAAGAGAATTAACAGCTTGGCTCAAGAAATAGAAAACCTTTTCTAAGCAACAGATTCCTTCAAAATTAGAATAGAACAAATTGAATTTAATGACTAAGACAACCAGGAAAATATATATAGTCAAATGGTTAGGGGAAAACACAAGGTATTTCACAGCAAAACATTTGATGTGAAAAACAAATCAAAGAAAGAGTATTTTAAAAAATCAGTGGAAGTCATAGTTGGAAGGGGGAGGGGGAAGCCTGGACATAAAATCATAAAGAAAACTGCCCAAATTTCTTAGAACCAAAGAGTAACTTGGAAATGAAAAGAATTTACAGATCAACCCTATAAAAATCTAGGACTAAAACTCTCAGAAACATTATAGCCACCATCCAGAGTTTTCAGGTCAAAGAGAAAATGGGGCAAGCTGCCAGAAAGGAATCATTTAACTACTGAGGAGATCAGTCAGGATCACACATGATTTACCAACCACTACCATGAAGGAGTAGAGGGGTTGGAATACAATATTCTAAAGGATATAGGCTTACTCTAATGTCCAGCGCACTTGTAAAAAACAAAAACAAAAGCCAACAAAATTGGTTTATCATGTTAGGACATTTATGCATACAATCAAATTTTGTTGAAAAATTATTCAAATATCAAATCCTTTTGAAACAAATATCTGATTCTTTAGAGGTTCCTGTTTCCTACCTTTTTGAAGACAGGTGGTAAGTTTAGGTTCAGGGTTTTCAGAAAATGTCAATGTATGGATTTATTTTTTATGAGGGGATTTTAAATTTTATTTTATTTTTTGGAGGTAGTGCATTTTTTTAAAAAAAGAAAAGGCAACAAATGGATCGTTTTAAAAAAGGTCAAGACAAGCTGAAACTACCACATTGGATTTGAATTATTAAAGAAACAAGCAACAAGTGGTATATAATGGAATAAAAAGAGAACCAGAAAAATTCTACATGAAGTGCAGAGTTTCATAGAAAATCCCCTTTTATGTTGTACCTTCAGGTTTGTTGCTGTTTATTAAACTTATTTCTAAAAGATTTTAAGATTAGAGAGATGAGACTAGTTGATCTCCAAATCCCTTGCTGTTTTTATAAGGCGCTGCCTCCTTTATTCCAGGTTGAGTAAGACAGCATAGAACCATCCTGAACTCCAGGCAGTAGCACTCTGAGCAATGGAGTTTTATTCTCTTATGAATGTTAGGAAGACAGAGGGTCTCAGATTCCCTTTTCTAACCAAGCTTTCTTTTAGAAGCTACCTGGAAATCCAACTAATTAAGCACGAAAAAGCCCCAGGAGGGTCCAGCCCGAAGAGGCCTGTTGTCTCCCTCTCTGCTTAGGGTTGGAATTCAATACATTCGATTCAATTCAAAGATTTATTAAGACCCACGACTTGCTGGGCAGGTTGATTGGAGTGTGGAGAACTGTTTGCTCTTCGCCGTTCTGCAGGGAGCCTAAGCCGTGCCTCCGCTTTCCCCACCTCCCGCCCCTCCAAAGCTTCGACCATTGGAAACCACTTTTAATATCTTTTTGACTCTTAGGTCCCGGGGCTGTGATTTAACGATGGGGGTGGGGGTTGAGAGCGTCCTGCCATTTTCAAAGGTACTTTGCTTTGAGGGCCTTTCCAAGTATCTCTCAGATGCTAAAACTTTTGTTTGAATTTTCTCTTTTAAAAAACAAACAAAAAGCCCCCCCCCCCTTTGGGGTTTGCTGGCGCTTCCCTTGCCCACTTTCTTGGGGGGGGTGGAGTAGCAGTGACAAAAGAAGACGTGGAATGGCTTCTAGGAGTGAACCCTGATTACTCTATGTATTTGCTGACGTTAAAGTCCCCCAGCTCCGGCTGCTTAAAATGGAAGCGTTAGCTCTTAGACTTGTGTCTTTTCCACTGGGCTCCCATTCACAGCCCCAAAGACTCCTGCTGATCGACTCAATGGCCTGGGAGTCAAACGGTCAAGGCCGGGTGGGAAGGGAAGAATGGGCGACGGCACGGGCTATTCTCTCCTCTCTGCATGGATTTCACACTCTCTATCCTGTTAGGAGGCCTCCCATTTACTTTCAATGCTGCTCTGTGTGTGTGTGTGTGTGTGTGTGTGTGTGTGTGTGTGTGTGTGTGTGTGTGTGTGTGTGTTCCCCCTCCCCCCCCTTCCAGTGGCCTCTGGATTTAATCTAGTTAGAACATTTTCTGCCCAAAATTGCATGTTAACAGTAATTGTTTTTGTTTAGATTTAGATTGGAAGGGACGCCTTGGATCTGGGACCCTTCTATCTCAGTTCCGGGACAGTCACATAATTTTAAACGCGTGGGGGTGGGGGCGGGGAGGCAAGCTGTGCTGGGAAGAGGCCACGAGGTAAGACTTCTTTCCCTTGAAAGTGTGCGCGGAGTTTTCCGAGTGCGAGCAGACGTGAGGGTCCCCGCCGGTGCACCGCCGAGCGCGGCCTTTCCGAGGCTCCCCGGCTCCTTTTGCTTATTTGTGTGTTTGTTTTTAAGCGTCCTCGTTAAGCAGGGAGAGGAAACGGGCTCTCTGGGACTTTTCCTCCTGGTTTAAAGAAAGAGGGGGCGAAGGGAACGGCGGACTTGGAGGCGGTGTGGGCCGCGTCACTTGCTAGTTCACAAACTCACACAAGGCTCAGTTCGGGAAAGAGTGGGAGAAAAAAATCAATCACTTGAATCCGTCAGTCACCCTCCCCCTTCGGCCCCGCACCAGAGTAACTGCAAAGTGAGAGCCGCTCTCTCCAGCTGGCACTGGGGCTGACTCCGCCTCTCTCCCTCCCCTCCCCCTCCCCAGTGGCTGGGGCGCACTTTTCAGGGAACACAGAGAGTCGTTCACGTCACTCGGAACTTTGGGGAGTGAAAAGGGAAGGCAGAAGGTGCGGGCTGAATACTTGGGTGGATCAGTAATGGAGCTAAGGGGTATATGCCTGTGGGGAATACGCGGGCATAAAGGAGCTCTCAGAGGGCCTATTCACCCTGACAAAGGGAGATTTGAATTGCAGCGCGCACAATAGCTTGAAAGGCCGGGCTCGAGGTGTTCTGAAACAAAGTGGAAATCGTCCTGCTCTGGAGGGCTCTAATAAGCTTTTAACTATTTTACATTATTGCGCCACCGCCTCTGGTCTTTGTGAGAGAGTGAGTGCGTGCGAGGGAGGGAGCGAGCGCCCTGCCTGGGCCGCCGGCCCGGAGCGCCTGGCCCCAGTAAAAAGTGAGATTTATACTTTTTTCTTCATGGTAACTTTGGAGGAAAATAGACTCTTCCTCAAAGGCACAATTCAGCTTTTAGAACAAACGGAGGGAAAGAAAACGCTACCATTTCTTCGGGCTACAGAAAGAGGGCTTACGCAGGGCACCGAGGAACTGACAATGCAAAGAAAATGATAATTCCTGTCCTAGGGTTTAAGAGCTGGAAAGGACTTTGGGGCTCCCCCTGGATAGCCCCTTTATTGGACAGATCAGCTTCCAATCCTGTCTTTTCTGATTCACCGGTGTGGCCAGGACGGGCTTTCCCTCAGCCTTTTCTTTATCCACTCACCATGCTGAACCTTCACCCAGCAATATAGACTGATTCCATTTTCAATAATCACCCCTTCCTTCTATCCCTAATCATTTCTCCAAGAAAAACTATTATAATACAATTTATATGTGCACATTTTATCTCCCAAGTAGAATATAAGCTTCTTGGGAACACTGGTTGTTTGGGGGGCTACTTTGTAGCCCCAGCAACTGATTCTGAGCCTAGCACATACACATTTGAAAGTGCTTGGTGATAATCAGTTGGAAGCATTGCCAGAGAATTTTGGTGAGGTTTGGCACTTTCACCTTGTAGAAGTATTTTAACATTCCTCTGTCTGCCTGTGGATTCGAGCCTATGCTCTAACATGAAGGAACTGAGGGTGCAAGCAAGTGATTTGCAAACAAGGTGAACAGAGCCCCGCTACAGAGGGAGTGATGGAAAACATAGATTTAGAACTGGAAAAGACATTAGAGCAACATAACTTGTTTTACACAGGAGGAGCTGAAGCCCTGGGTGAGTGATTTCTCTCAATAAAGAAAGAGGAGGACGCCCTCCTGAATCAAGACTTTACTTTGCCTACAGAGTAACAATGCTTCTTGGTCTCCGTTTTCTCTTTAGAAAAGTGAGTGAGGTAAACCTAGTGTCCAAATGTGCTTCCTATTCCTATATTCTAGGAAACCAAAACCAGTTGTTTCACAGATGCTCATTGAATTGTTTTGGTTTTTGCAAAGCCTTAAAGATTTCTACACCTACGGCAAAGGCAGGATTCAGAGTTGGGGGCTTCTTCACTTGTAAAGCTCATCACTTGAAACCAGAATATCAGCTAACGCTTTTGTTTCTTGAAAAGTTGAATAGGGATTTTTGCATCCATATTCTTTACTATGAGGCTTCATTCTTTGGGGAAAAGAGAAAGGATAATAGGATCTCCCGATGTAGTTTTAAAAGAATATTATAATCTATCTCACACAGGTTATGTTAGTCTAAGGTCTTTTCCAGTTCTAAATCTATCAGTGTCTATCAGACACCAAAGATAATCCAATTCTGTGTCTGCCAGAGACCTGACAGCGTCTATGGCTTTGTACCATAGTTTGAGAATTTAGAGACATTGACAACACTTGGAACCACAAGGTCATGGGAATATATAGAACCAGAAGGATCTCAGAGGACATTGAATCTAATGCATCCTTCTGTTTCCACCCACTGCTGACTTGCCATACTTGAAACCATGCCTCCCCTTCCGTCTCCCTTCTCCCATTAGTGGTCTTCCATTTTGGGGAAGGGTCAGGCCAACCATTTCCCATTTTCCTCCTGGCTCAAGCAAGGTGCTTATGTCAGGAAGATGAATTCCAATTTGTTCTCAGATACAAGCTGTGTAACCCAAGGCATGCCCCTCCAGCCTCTGTCTGTCTTAGTTTCCTCAACTGTAAAATAGGGACAATTTCCTATTTAACACAATTGTGAAGATCAAAACAGATCGTACTTATAAAGTATTTAATACATTTCCTATTTTTTGGTAAGTGCTCCATAAATAACTTTTTTTCTTCCTTCCATGCCTATGTTTGATTTTTGACTCCCTTTTTGTGGGAGTAGTAACTTCTCAAAGACAGACTTTCTTTTTTAACTTGTATTTGTATCTCAGGGCCTGGTACAGATTAAGTGCTTAATAAATGCTTACTGCTTTACCAATGAAAAAACCGAGGCCCAGGGAAGCTAAGTGACTTTCCAAATGTCACACATGTAGTGAGAGATGGAGTTCAAACCCAGATCCTCTGAATCCTAAGCTAGAGTTCTTTGGTAATAGAGTAAGTGATCTTAGTACCCAGTTGGAGAGCATAATTAATTTAAAGAGGAAACTGAAAGTTTCCTCTCCAGACCTATTTGATCAATATTTTATGATATTTTCCGTAGACATAAAAAATCTTTAAGACTCTTTAAAAACCATAACAATCCAATGGGTGTCTGTGGAATAAATGATCTTGTTTTCTTAGAATGTCAGAGGAGGAAGTACACTTGGACTAAAAGTCACTTATTTTATAGAAGAAGAGACTTAGGCCAGAAGCATTGTTACTATGTAAGTAAGGTGAAGTAAAATCTTGATTCAGGACCTCTGGAAAGGCCATTCCTTTCTTCTTTCCTAATTTGAGACAAATCAGGCAGTGCTTTGAAAACTGAATGGTTTACTGATCACTTACAGGTTAAGTGCTACTCAAAGGAAAACTATGCCAGTAGCCTGGGGGTTAGGGGTTATGGAGAAGAGTATTTGCTCCATTCTTTGTAGCTCTCACTTTAGTTGTTCATCTTTTGGCTCCTTTTAGGAGAAAAAGAGAAGATGAGGTCTATACAAAGAAACTGGTGTGAACTTGAGTGAATCACTAAATGAAATACCTCTGGATCTTATCTTGGTCCTGTGTTTTTCAACATTTTTATCAATTGACCTGGTTTAATTCAAAGAAATCTTATCTGTCAAATCTGTTGGTGACTGAGGAATGGGAATTAAGGAAAATAATTTTTGAGTAATAACTAACTTGTAAAACACTTCTGGAGGAGAATGGTGGAAGACTATGGGCATAAAACAGAGAAAAATAGTGGAAATAAAAATGAATGTATAGAAATGAATGTACCACTGAGACATATCATCCCAAGAACATCCATAGATGAAACTGAAAAGAAGAAAAAAGTGTTCGTATAAATATCTATTATGATCCTCATCATAAAAATGATGTTATTACAACTCTTCAATGCTAACATATAAGTTTCCAACATACTGCTATTTGAGAAAGTTGAAATGATAATTTAAAAAATAAAATGAGGAAAAGTGGCTGGACCAAACCAAATAAAAAATTTATTCTTGCTGTAACTGACACAATCTAAAAGGCTTCAAAGAATAATTTTACAAGATATTTCAGGGAGGAGAAAAAACTCTAAAAAGAGGGGGAAATACGAATGATAGTATTATCACCCCCTCCGAAAGATGATCAAAAGAATAACATTTTCTATTATTTAATCCTATGGAGAAGGAAGGAATTTGTGACCAAAGAAGACCTAGAGGTCATAACTGGTAACAAAATAGAAAATTTCGATTATATTAAGTTAAAAAGCTTTTATACAAACAAAACTAATGAGGACAGGATTAGAAGGGAAGCAATGAACTGGGAAAACATTTTTACAGCTAACGGTTCTGATAAAGTCCTCATTTCCAAAATAGACTCTAATTTATAAGAAATCAAGCCATTCTCCAATTGATAAATGGTCAAAGGATATGAACAATTTTCAGATGAAGAAATTGAAATTATTTCTAATCATATGAAAAGGTGTTCCAAATCATTATTGATCAGAGAAATGCAAATTAAGACAACTCTGAGATACCACTATGCACCTCTCAGATTGGCTAAGATGACAGTAAAAGATAAAGACGAATGTTAAAGACAAACGTTGGAGGGGATGTGGAAAAACTGAGACACTGATGCATTTTGTTGGTGGAATTGTGAACAGATTCAACCATTCTGGAGAGCAGTTTGGAACTATGCTCAAAAAGTTATCAAACTGTGCATACATACCCTTTGATCCAGCAGTGTTATGACTAGACTTATATCCCAAAGAGATATTGAAGAAGGGAAAGGGATCTGTATGTACCAAAATGTTTGTGGCAGCCCTTTTTGTAGTGGCTAGAAAGTGGAAATTGAATGGATGCCCATCAATTGGAGAATGGCTGAATAAATGGTGGTATATGTATGTTATGGAATATTATTGTTCTGTAAGAAATGACCAGCAGGATGAATACAGAGACACCTGGAGAGAATTATATGAACTGATGCTGAGTGAAATGAGCAAAACCAGGAGATCATTATATACTTCAACAACAATACTATATGAGGATGTATTCTGATGGACGTGGCCCTCTTCAACAAAGATAAGATCTAATTCAGTTCCAATTGATCTGTAATGAATAGAACCAGCTACACCCAGAGGAAGAACACTGGGAAATGAGTATGAACCACAACATAGCATTTCTTTCTGTTATTGTTTGCTTGCATTTTTGTTTTTTCTTCTCAGGTTATTTTTATCTTTCTAAATCCTATTTTTCTTGTGCAGTAAGATAACTGTATAAATATGTATACATATACTGTATTTAACATATACTTTAACATGTATGGGACTATCTGCCATCTAGGGGAGGAGGTGGAGGGAAATAGGGGAAAAGTTGGAACAGAAGTTTTTGCAAGGATCAATGTTGAAAAATAACCCATGCATATGTTTTGTATATATATATAAAGCTATAATTTTAAAATGTTAAAAAAGAATCGTATTTCTTGCTATCTACTTTTTCATCTTTATAAAAACAATTTATATATACATTGCAAACATCCTTAATGAAAATATGAAAAGGTTTTCCTAAAGAATTTTCTATAGCAGACCACATCCTTGCAATCTCAGGACCAAACAAATTATGAAGGAAATACTAGATCCCATTGTTTTTATTATTCAATGATGATAGCATTTCACTCCCTAGAGCAAAATCAAGTCTGATAAGCTCTTCTTCAAGAAGGAGTCTCACACAGTTATGCAAGCCAGTATCATACAAGATTATTTGATCATTGTAAGAACAGAGATAACTATTCAGGGATTTTCCATATTTGCTACCAAAAAAAAAGTTTTTCTTTTTTAAGCAGGATTTAACAAAAAAAAAAAAGTGGGGAAATCAATGTTTGATAATTGAAAGAAATAAAATTTAATTAAAAAGAGAAAACAAAAACTTTAATTTTTTCTTAATCTTTTTCCAAAAATATCAAATGAGGAAAAATGAGAATGCATATTTGCCAAATATTTTCCCATTTTTATGGAGGACTTCCTATCCTACACAGACTAGAAATGGAAAGGAATTTTTTATACTTGATGTCCATGTTGACAGATTGAGTTAACTCTCAGGATATAACAGGGCCTCCTCAGTGAGATCTTTAATTACCTAAAAGAAATTAACCTAACAATCCAGAAAGGAAAAACTAAAAGAATGAAAAAAAATTTCTAGTGTCCAAACTATGCCATGCATTTGGTTAGTAAGCTTATTAAATTAGTACAACAGGTTATGACTCTGGGATAGGTGCTCAGTTAGATGCAGGACTGGAAGGAGAACAGCATGCTAGATTACACTTAAGAAATTGTGCAGTGCTTTCAATGTTCATAGGCACACAAAGGTCCCTACATTTTAATATAAATATTCTTCAAGTGATCATATATGGTTGCCAGTCTTGGAATATCACATCCTCCAAACAATAAGAGTTATGGGTGATCCAAGAGAAAATGCAGGGTGAGCAAAGAAAACTATTGATATATAAGCACAAGAAGTAGCCCAAGGAATGCCACTGAAGAACACTGAAGAAGCAAAGATTTCGAGCCTGTCAAGTAGTAAGAATCAAGGATAATAGATGGACCACCCAAATATCACAGAGGAACCTAAGTCTCCATTAAAAGATCTTGAAAAAAGACCTCTACAAAAGACATATAACAAAACATGAACAAGCCTCTCACAAAATGAAAAGGCATGAATGGACTACAAGATACTCTGAATACCTACTCAACAGATTCACTTAAAATATTAAAGAATGAAGCTAGAAGGAATAGTGGAAAGTTTAGATCACAAATCAATATCTAAAAAGATTCTAACAAGCTAGAACAAGGATATGAGGATATAAATTTAAATCCATAAAAGGGATAAATATAAAGTTTTCCTTATTTGAATTTTTAAAAATCTACCATATAAATATAGATGAGGCAACATGTAAAATGGATTGAGGGGGTTTAGTGTTCTGCAATTTCAATATGAATCAATAGTGTGGCATGGCCATCAAAACAACAACAACAAAATTAATGCTATATTTGGGTTCATTAAGAAAACATAGGACAACTGGATGGCAAAATGGATAAAGCACTGACCTTGGAGTTAAGAGGATTTGAGTTCAAATTTGGCTTTAGATACTTAACACTTCCTACCTATGTGATTCTGGGCAAGTGACAACTTCAATTGCCTCACGAAAGGAAAAAAAAAAAGAAAGAAAACATAGTTTGAGGATGATCAAATAAAATCTGGAGAACTATATTCAATTCTGATCACATTTTAGCAAAGTCCCAAAGGCTAGTATTCTATCTACTGCACCAACTAGCAGCCCTTCATTTCTAAAATATATAGAGAACTGACTCAAATTTTTAAGTATATAAACCATTATCCAGTTGATAAATGGTCAAAAACATATGAACAATTTTCAAAGAAATTAAAGCCATTTGTAGTCATATGAAAAAATGTTCTAAATCACTATTGATTAGAAAAATGCAAATTAAGACAATTCTGAGGTACCACTTCACACTTCTTAGATTGGCTAAGATGACAGGAAAAGATAATGATAAACATTGGAGGGGATGTGGGAAAACCGGAACATTAATACATTATTGGTGGAGTTGTGAACTGGAGAGCAAATTGGAACTATGCCCAAAGGCTTATCAAACCGTTCATACCCTTTGATCCAGCAGCGTCTCTATTGGGACTATATCCCAAAGAAATCATAAAAAAGGGAAAAAAACCCACACATGCAAAAATATTTGTAGCAGCCCTTTTTTGTAGTGACAAGGAACTGGAAACTGAGTGGATGCCCATCAATGGGGAATGGTGGATTAAGTTATGGTATATTATAATTTTTATATATATATGTTACATATTATATATAATTATAATATTTTGGTATATGAATAATATTATGAAATATTATTGTTCTATAAGAAATGATCAGCAGGATGATTTTAGAAATACTTGTAGAAAATTACATGAACTGATGCTAAGTGAAGTGAATACAACCAAAAGTACATTGTACACAGCAACAACAAGATTATGTGATGATCAACTGTGATGGATTTGGCTCTTTTCAACAATGAGGTGATTCAGGCCAATTCTAATAGACCTATGAGAGAGCCATTTGCTTCCAGAGAGAGGACTATAGGGACTGTGTGGGTCGCAACATAGTATTTTCATCTTTACTGTTGTTTTTTGCTTGCTTATTTTTTCTTTCATTTTGATCTGTTTTTTTCTTGAATAGCATAATAAATTTGGAAATATGTATAGAAGAATTGTACATGTTTAACATATATTGGATCACTTGCTGTCTAGGGAAGAGAGTGGGGGAAGGGAAGGTGAAAATTTGGAATACAAGGTTTTGCAAGGGTGATTGTTGCAAACTATCTTTGTATATATTTTGAAAAAAAAATTATTATAACAAATAATTAGAAATGTCCCAAAGTGGAATTGGCTGCCTCAGGAGTAAATGATGTTTTTCTTTGTCTCAAGAAGGAAGGAAATAAGCATTTGATAAGCACTAAGGCATTGTACTAAACACTGTACATTTAATATCTTACTTGATCCTCACCCACAAACCTGGGAGATATTATTTCCATTTCATAGTTGAGGAACCTGAGGCAAAAAGGTTAAGTGGCTTGCCCAGTGACCCCAGACTAAGTGTCAGAGGCCAGATTTGAATTTAGATCCTTCTGTCTCTTGGGCAATTAATTGGCACAGTGGATAAAGTGCTGGAACTGGAGTCAGTTCAAATCTGGTTTCAGACACTTATTAGTTGGATGATCCTGAGCAAGTCACTTAGTCCTGTTTGTCTTGGGTTTTTCATTTGTAAAATGAGCTGGAAGAGGAAGTGGCAAACCACTTAACAGAGGTATTTATATTTGATACAGGAATTCACTAGAATTTTCTTGGTCAGGGGAAAGAAATGAAGGAAAAATCACTTTGATAGCTATGTACTGAATGACTTGTAATCGGGAGGTGATGAAGGCCTGGATTAGAATGGTGATTATGTGAGCAATGAGAAGAGCATGGATATAAAAGATACTGGGGAATTAGAACCAACAAGAGTTGACAATTGAATGGATATGTGAAAAGTGGAATAAAGCAGAGTAAGGAGTGGAAGATAGCACTGGTTTTCTGAACATGGGTTATTGGGAAGATGAAGACACCCTCAGAAGAAATGGAGACGTTTGGAAGAAGCTTGGTTTTGGAGAAAAGATAAGGAATTTTGTATTTTTGTTGTTGAATTGTTTCAGTCATTTCTTGTTTTTTGACAGACTTTCCATCCTTGATCTCTTTCCCTCCCATTTCCTTCTCCCGCTTATTTTACTTATTTACTGAGGCAAACAAGGTTAAGTGACATACACAGGGTCGCACAGCTAGTACATCTATGAGGCCAGATTTGAACTCAGGAAAATCATTTTTTTTCTGATTCCAGGTATAGTAAATGTACATTCTACCCATTGTACCACCTAGCTGCTCAAAATTCTGTATTAGATTGAATATGAGAATTTAGAGCAACCAGTTTGAAATGTCCAATAAGCTGTTATACAGGACTAGAGCTTAAGAGACAGATATATGTATTATTATCATAAAGGTGCTGAGGAGATCATTAAGAGAGAGACTAGAGAAAAAAACAAACTTTCCAGTCCAGGATAGAGCTTTTAGGTATGCCTAATGCAAGAGAGCACAAGAAGAATGGCAATGTATCAAAGAATATTGAGATGAGTCAGGTAAGAGAAAAACACATCGTACCTAGTAAACCAAGCATACTTTGTCATCTATGTGCTTTTATCTTCCTTTTTAAAGGGAAGAGGCAATGTGGCATAGGAGATAGAAGGCCAGTCTTGGAATTAGGAACACCTACTTTTGACACATCTTTCCCACCTTTGACATAAGCTGGTTACTCTACAAACATCTCAAATTCAACCTAAAATAGAATTTGGAGCAGTTAGGTGGTACAATGGGTAGAATGGATTTGAACTCAGGTTCTCCAGACTCTAGGCTGGTGCTCAATTCATTGTGCCCCCCCACACACCTTTAAAATTAAAAAACATATTTTTTTCTCAGTTATATGTAAAAATAATTTTTTTACATTTGTTTTTTAAATTTTAAGTTCCAGATTTTCCCCTTTCCTCCCCCATTGAAAAAATCTATGTGAAGTTGTGCAAAACATTTCCATAAAATCATGTTGCAAAAGAAAACATAGATCTCTACCCCCTCAAAAAAAATTCAAGGAAAAAAAAGTTAAAAAAAAAAAAAGAAGGTATTCAGACAGAGTTCTTTCTGTGGGCATGGATAGCATTTTTTTGGTCATGTCCTTCAGAGTAGAGTCTTGGACAATATATTGCTGAGAATAACGAAGCCATTCATAGCTGATCATCACATAACTTTGCTATTACTTTGTACACAGTACATATCTCTTTGTTTGAGTTCATGGAAGACTTTCCAGGTTTTTCCGAAAGCATCCTCGAAAATTATTTCTTATAGAACAAAGTCCTTTATAGTCACAAACTTTAAAAAAAATTTTTTAAGTGGAGTATACAATACTGGTTTTTCTTTATCAGCCCTATAAAGCATTGCTGATAGTCTTGCTAAGATTTATAGAAGCTTATAAGAAAATACCACTTTCCTCCCACTAACTTGTCTCATCACTATATGAATTTAAAGCTGTTTCAGACTTCCTAAGAGTTGTGATTTAGTGAGTATAGCTATTTCCTTTACTAACAGAAATTACAAACATCTATATGATTTAATAGATGTTCTTCCATAGTTGTTGTGATCAATTTTTCTGTCCTCAGGCCCTTAGACAGTAGACATATAATTCATTACTCATTATGGGGCCAATACTTGAATGGGAACTGTCAGAAATTTTGATTTTAGGGTACAGCCTTCTAAAACCCAGAGTCATCTGCTCCTTACAATGAGGCATCCAAAAGGGACTATAGCACATGGAATAGAGGGACCCAATGGCTCAAATCTCTCTCACAATCTTAGAAGAAGGAACTCCAGTAACAAAGCCTGATATAGCTCAGTCTCCAAATAAATATTGGATATAAGGGAATTCAAATTGTTTTAGAAATATGAACTGTTATTATTCATGGGCTATTTTTTGATGAACTAGACTAATAAAGGTGAGTCACTATACTCTTTTTGCTCCAGGTTATAATCATGTGTTATTTTTGGAAAATCAAGCTTTACTTATTCATATTCTGTCTTAAGCCTTTGGTCCCTTTCTCTGCTTAGGATTCTAAGACCTGTTACAGAAATGAATGTCAAGGTCATTTACAGATAATTAATAGATATGGAAACGTAAATAATTTATGTTGTATTAAATATTATTGTTGATGCTTTTCAAGAGTTATATGTATAGGACATAATAAGATCACAGAATCATAAGGGACCTTAGTGTTCACCCCTCTCATTTTAAAGATGATAAAAAAGAGAGGACTTATCTGAGATACTAAGTGACAGGGTAGGTTCAAGTCCAGCTCCCCCTGAGTTCAAAATCTGGGCATTTTCGGTCCCATCAGGCAACACCAGTGGAAAATCTAGAAGTCAAGCAACCAGTGTCCTATTCCTGACTTTGTCACCAACCCATTCTTGTGGACTTGGTTTCCATATCAGTAAAATAAGAATGTTGTTGTACCATACCCAACTCTTTATGACTCCATTTAGCCTTTTCTTGGCAAAGATACTGGAGCTGTTTGCCATTTCCTTCTCTAGCTCATCTTATAAATGAGGAAACTGAGGCAAACAGGGTCAAGTGACTTGCCTGGGTCACATAGCAAGTTTCTGAATCCAGATTTGAACTCAGGCAGATGAGTTTTCCTGACCCCAGGTTCAGCACTCCATCAGCTGTGCTACCTAGCTGCCTCCTAAATAAATACAGTAATTTTTTACTTCACAGAGTTGTGAATCTTAAATGAGATATGAATAAAATGATTTGTAATTTCAAAACACTCTAATAATTAGAATTTGTAGAGTGGTTTAAAATTTGCACAATACTTTTGCAGATGTTATCTCATTTGATAAAGATATAAATCTGACTTTTTATCACTATGACAATGACCATAGGATTTGAGCCCTGAATCTCCCTGCTATGGTGCTGGTATATTCTGCACATGATTACTACTCAATAAATGTGTTTTATTGTGTCTCCCATTTTCATTGCCTGATGAAAACACTGATCAATGTGAGTTTTTATTAAATGCTTGTGCTAGAAATACTAAGACAAAAATAAAAGTTCTTGCTTTCAAAATAAAACAATTTCTTACATTCCCTTGGGGAAGGAGTTGGGGGGGGGGAAAGATAGCATGTATATAGATGCATGCATATATATATATATGAGAAATCTATGCAAAGTAAATTCAGGAGGGAGAAGGGAGCTAAGAATTGCGGAAGTCAGGGAAAGGTTTGTGTGACAAGTGCCTTTTAGCTTAAAGACAGCTAGGAATTCTTAGAAGTTAGAGAAGAGATTTTCCAAACAAAATGGAGGGAGAATACCCATAGGAATTCTTAAAATCATTTTAGCTACTTCCATTCCATTACTAGTAGTCTACCACTGCTTATGGTCCTAAAAACAAGTTAGTAATTTTATATCTAAAGAAACAGCTTGCTACTGTTTAGGGTACAAATAGTGCCACAATCCTATTCCGAGTGGTTAAAAATCTGAACATCAAAATGAACATAAGTGACTGCTGGGTTGTTTCTGATTAGGAGTTTCATAACATTTCAATAGTAAGTTCATCCTTATATTCCAAGGTTTGACCCTGTCAGATATCAAAGCCTAAAAAAAAAATCAATAACAATAAAGGCTTCCCAGAGTCACCACCTCTTATGATGCACAATCTTATCTTATGATGCTTGAAACTCACATCTGTTAATCGCTGGAGCTTGGGGCTGTATTGGGTTTCCATGATTTTTATCTCAGTCCTCCTAGGAGTTACTCTTTAGAAAGAGGAGACATGCTTGGCATTTGTGCAGAGGCCCCCAGCCTGAATGCATGCAGCTGCTGGGCCTCTGCCTGTGATTGACAGCACTCATTGCCAGCCTTGCATCCGATATGCTCCCATGAGTCTTCAAGAAGCTGAACAAGGGGTTGTCCATTCTGTTCCTAACAGACTGCTGCTGCAGGTGACCATGCGCAGCTATTCAGGTAACTCCCCTTGTCTCACTCCAGGGCCACTCACTCAGTCCTAATTATTAGCCACTTAACTTCTCAAGAGGCCCTAGTTGATTTAGTGGTAACATTAGAGAGAAGGGAAGGGGGGCAGGTGAAAAGATTGATTAAACTACTAATTAACTCTATTTTGTAACCTGTTAACAGAAGCTGGCTGGTTCAGATGAAGAGATCTTAGTGTGAAGTGCTCTTCAGAGAACAGATAAAGGGCTAACTCAATTTGTCTGCCCTGACATGTTAACTTTATTATTGGAAACTGAGAAATGAGAGTAGTAGTTGTCAGAAGAGGTAACAGGCTGTACAGTATTATTCTTTAAGCAGAATGTGTGGTCTCTGGAGGAGCTATGTAAAGAGATGCCCAACTGAAAGAGCTGATATCTGAGTGAGAAAAGCCTGGGTTCAAGGCCTAGCTTCCAATATAAACTAACAGTGTGACTCTTGGGCAAGTGATTTAATCTTTGAAAACTCTAGGCTAGGCATTGAAGATAAAGTGCTGAATTCTACTAGTAGAGAGAGAGTCAGAGTAGAAACTCATCTGAAAGTTCCTTATGCCAGCAGTTTTTGCTCTCAGGAATGCTCTACATTCTTACAAATTCTTACAAATTACAATTCTCTACATTCTTTCAAAAGAATTTTTTGTTTATGATCTATATCTATGCTATTAGAAATTAAAATGTTTTAGTATTTTAAAACTACTTTTGATTTCACTGACTCACTGAAAGATTCTTGGACCATCCTTTGATAACTGCTGCTTTAAATAATAGTGAAATCAGATCTAATTCCTATCTCCTAGGTGAAAGTTTAAGTATATAAATATAAATTAGATTATTCTAAAGAGAAAGAGACAGAAAGACAGAGATACATGCATAGAGAAAACACTACACTCTGGAAAAAAAAAAGTCTTTTCTGGCAAGATTTTCTGTATTTGGAATTGGTTTTTTTTTAAAATCTATATTTATTTATTTAACAATCAGCATCTGTTTTAATATGGCACAAATTTCCATGACTAGGTAAAAAGTTTTTGTCATCTTATCCAGCCATCCATAGTCTTCTCCCTTGCCTTTTCCCTTTTTCTGTCAGCTCAAGGGTAACATCTAACGATTCCTCGTGCAGTTTCCTCCAGCTTCTAGTTCTCTGTTATCATGATCCACATTGTCTTTGCCGCCTGTCTCCTTATCATAATCCTAACTAGAAATTGTGTAGACCCTACAACAGGAGGTCTTTCCCTTTATTTTAAACTGCAAAATTAACTAAGCTTAAACTCTACTGTAAGACAGCCCTGCATAGGCAGGATTTACATTGGAGAATAATAGATTCCCCACAAAGACAATAGGTCCCATAAGTTATTGGGTTTTATCCTCACTTTACAGACAAAACCAAAATGAGTTCTTAGGAAGTTAAATGACTTTCCCAAAGACAAATAATGAATTGATGGTATTGACTGAAATATAATCTAGGTCTCAACTTGTAGTCCACTTTAAGGGAGCATATAGCATGGCAGGAAAAACAGAGTTTTGGGAGACAAGAGGTCCTGAATTTGAATCTTACTCTGCCAATACCTATTTGATCTCTAGCCACAATTTTCTATAAAATGAATCAGGAATGTTCCAAGTGTGAAAGGGACTAGATAATATCTAAGGCTTTTTTTTTTACCAGTTCTAAATCATGTGTAAATTAAGAGATTTTAGCTGGAATGAATATTACATGAAAATATAATGTTCTGTGTAATTTGAATAACACTATATAAAGGACATTTTAGTGGAAAAGATGTTGATTTCTAATCAAGGAACTAAGATTCAATTTCTGTTTAACTTATTGCCTAAAGGACCAAAGGCATGTTAATTAATTTATCTGAGTCTCAGTTTTCTGATAAACTAAATGATAATGAAATAATAAACATTAAAAGCAAAACTTTACATTGCTTCACAACATCCCTGTAAGTACAGGTGCTTCTTTTATTTTCCATTTTATAGATAAGAAAACTAAGTTACTTGAACTCAAGTCCTCCTGATTCAAAGTCTCATAGCGCTATCAATTGTACTAGATCTCTAGAGTCTTTTCTAACTCTTAAAATATGGCATTTTTTTTCTTTCACCTTTTGATCTGGTTTTTCTTGTACAGTATGATAAATATGGAAATGTGTTTAGAAGAATTGCACATATTTAACCAAATTATATTGCTTACTGTTTATGAGAGGGGAAAAAAAGGGAGAAAATTTTGAAATACAAGGTTTTCCAAAGGTGAATGTTGAAAACAATCTTTGCATGTATTTAGTAAAGTAAAAAGCTATTAAAATAAAAAAAAATAAACTTTTGGGTACCTGATAACTTCAAACCCTATGATCCTAAAAAAAAATCTAAGATCTTTTAACTTCATTAAAAGTAAAGGAAAGGTGAAGTATGAACTTGAGGTAGAGCTTTGAGGATGGAACTGGTTGTGATAGGCCAAGACCCATTTGATCATTGTTTGGGTCCTAATTGGTTCAGATTGAATGTAAATAGAAGTCATTTCTGCTTTAGCCAGAAACAGAGGGTCTTCCCTTCCTAGATTAATTTATATATTTAGATTTTTTTTTGGTACTAGGTGAAAGAGGAGATTCTTTGCCTCAATTATTACCTAACCTTAATCACTGAATAGATGGGCCTCAGTCAAAATGAGACCTGTTAAAAACCACAGCTTAAAAAGGCGGTCTCCCATTTTATCCTGGACCATATCCAGTTGTCTTGAGTTATATCTTGCCACTGGACCCAGATGACTCTGGATGGGAAAATAAGGCAGGTGACCTTGCACACCTCTCCCTTACTTAAATCCAATTCATTTTCATCTCGTGGCATCATCTCCTTAATGTATGCCCTCTTCCAGAACAAAGGATTTCTCTGTGGCTCTATCTCTGTCTCTACTTCTGTCTGTCTCTGTGTATGTATATAAATTATTTTTCATTCATTTGTGATAAGGTAATAAACATATAATGGCAGAGGTTTTATGTTCAGTCCTATCTTGTTATTGTGCTTCAATTACATGATTTCTTTTTGGATTCCTAGTGATTTCCCTGATCTGTAAGGCGAATCTGTCTTGGATATAGGCTTGAGCTACATTATTCAGCAAAGCAGGGAAACAAAAATTAGAGTGAGCCACACCCTCCTTATATAATCCTATAAAATGACAGAAATGTGTGGGGTTGAATTATTGTTACAGCACCAAACTTGTGACTCTGAGTTTGTTTTCTGAAGGTCTTCTTACCTTTTGTATCTCCAATAATAATGGAATTGCATTTATGTTGTGAGTTGTTTTACAAAACATTTTGCATGTATTATCTCATTACAACTTAGTGAGGAAGTGTAAAAATATTTTTATCCAAATTCAAGAGAAGAGGAAACTGATATAATATCTGCCTGATTTTACATAACTATTAAACTGCAGAACCTGGATTGAAATTCAGGTCCATTGCTTTTTCCACTCTGCCTCCACAAGGTTTAGGGGATGGCTACTTAAGTCATTTGCCACATTTATGGCTTCCAAATGAGAACTTCTTTTTAGGGAGATACATGGTAGTGAAGGGGAAAAGAAGAATGTTAATAAAGATTCTTTTTAAACACAGAAAAATAGGCATGTTTAAAAGGAGCTATAAACACATGATAATTTTATTACAACTATTAAGTTGAAGTTTTAACAAACAAATTATGTAATAGAAACTCAATTTCACACGAAATTTTCTTTTGGCTCATTGTATTTTGAAATGCTTATTCTGTACAATGATTAAGTTCATAATGAAATCTATTTTAATATAAAATTGTGGGCTTTCTGGTAGATCTGATTTCTCAAATCAAATCAAGGAGGTTTTATGGTGCTTCAGTAAAGGAGTCTTAAGTACATCAAATATCTTTCCCTTCCAGTTCATCTCAGCTATTATATTTTTCCTACTTAAGAAGTAAATATTTTCTACAATGCCAAGTGGTTCTATAAAAGATAATGATGAGGGTACAATTATGTCAGTGATTGGGGTAACTGATTAAGGTCAGTTCCTGGTAATTATGTTCCATATCGGAATGAAATGAGATTTTGGTTACTCAACTGTCCTGAGAAGTGAATTCCCTCTATAGTGCCTTCAGTCAGAAATAGGGAACTTGGGGAGGGGGCGAAACTAGTTTTATTAGGGCAAGAAAGTTTTATTTTATATGTTGAGTTTGAAATGCCTATGAGACATTAAGGTGGAAATGTAGGTAGTTTGTAAGCTGGATTGATGCTCAGAAGACAGAACAGGGAACAGCCACTAAATCAATTTGGCTTTACATTTTCTCCTGCAGCCACTGAAATTCTTTGAGTAGGGGAATAACATGATAAGATTTGAACTTTAGGAATATTTATTTAGCAGGTTTTTTGAAGGATAAAGTGAAGAAGGGAGAGACTAAGGGAGAGTAATTAAAAAGCTATTTCAGTAGTTCAAATGAGAGGTATGAGAATCTGAATTAAGGGTGATGAAGAAAAGGGTGTAGGTTTGAAGCAGGTAGAATCAGCACAATATAGAAATGAGGGAGAAGGAAGAATTATAGATAGCATCAAAATTGTGAACATTTGTTACTTAAATGATGATAAATATAATATTTCTTAAAGTATTTAGTGAAGTACCTGCCTGATATAATAATTTAACAAATGTTTCTTCCTTTCCCTCCTCTCTCTATAGTGCCTTCAGTCAGAAATAGGGAACTTGGGGAGGGGGCAGAACTAGATTTATTAGGGCAAGAAAGTTTTATTTTATATGATGAGTTTGAAATGCCTATGAGACATTAAGGTGGAAATGTAGGTAGTTTGTAAGCTGGATTGATGCTCAGAAGACAGTTTAAGCCGGATCTTACAGTTATCTATATTGAGATGGGAGCTAATGATATCACCTATGCAATGAAATAAGAACATAGATGACAAGCTAAAAAAGAAGACTGTGAAGATAAAATATCATAAAAGCCCAGTATCATTAAAAAAAAACCCAAGGAAGGAGAAAGTAAGTAAAAGTCACAAATCAATTGAAAGAGCAAAACTGAGAGAAATCATTGGTTTATAATCATTGATAACCTTGGTCAAGAAATTTCAATTGAGTGATAGGTCAGAAGTTAGATTGTAAGGGGCTGCGAAGTAAATAGGATGTGAAAAAGTAAAGACAAATACCTCCTTCTAGAAGCCTGGCACTAAAAAGTAGGAGATAAATAAGATGATAGTTTCAAGGGATGGCAAGAGTCAAGTGAAAATTAAGGATGAGAAAGACCTGAGCATATTTGTAAAGAATAGAGAAACAATCATTAGCTAGAGAGGAACAGAAGAATATGAAGAGAAAAGATTGCCAATGGGGCAAGGTCATGGAGGAGATGGGATTAGATATAATTAAAGTCAGAGATGTAGGAAATGACCTTGGTATGGAGGACTATCTTGTTGATAGTCATTTGAAGAAAGTAAAGTCAATGACTTTGAGATGTGTAGACTACAGTAAGGGAGCAGATAATGGAGAAACTAAAGGCATAGAAATAGAAGAAAGAAAAGGGAACTCTTTTTAGATACCTGTTTTCTTGCTAAAGTATGAGGTCCTCTGCTGAGAGGGAGTGATAAGAGTTGGTTAATACTTAAAAAGTAAGAGGGTAGCATAGTTGTAGGAAAGAAGAAAAGATTCTGCATAATAGGGCATTCTAGCAGTGAGGATCCAAAATAAGATCAGATAGCAAAAATTTGTCATGGACTCAGCTAGTTTATATGGTTTTCTTTAAAGACATTCAGTTTCATATAAGTAGGAATGGAGGAGGCAGGTGATGGAGCTAATCCAGGATTGAAGTTTGGAAAGGAATTAGTTATGATAGGATAAAGCACCAAGAAATTCAAGGGTAACAGATACTATAAAGTTGAACTTCTTAATATTTTAATCTCAAGATTTGAAGTGAGGGCAGTAAAACCAGATATAATGGAAAAATGTGGGTGGAGATCGAAGTGGGGCCAGTGACTAGAGTTTGTATTGAGGATGAAAAATCCACTGAGAGAAGTGAGGCATGAAGAAAGATGGAAGGATACAAGATTATAGTGAGAAGAATTTCAGAATTTTGTATCATGGTTGTGGAAGATTTATGGGTGATGATAAGATTAAAAATTTCTCCATTCTCTTTTCTCACATAAATTATGCTAATTTTCTTTTATAAGGCAATAAAGCTGTCCTAGCACTTAAACTAAATCCTTTTTGATGAAGGGAAGATTTCAAGTGAACCTCTTACTGGTAACCTCTAGCCTTATTAACAGTGGACTCCTAATCACTTAAGGATACAAGGGTTCATCTACCAGGAATTAGGACTCTTCAGATTTGGTAGGTGGCCTGAATCACTGTACTCTATTCCAATGACCATACTGGTATCCTTATGAAAATAAACTGAAATTCTCCAAACTAAGTGCTGGAGAATTTTGCTGTTTTTATTATTGCTATTGTGGAACATTCTATTGTTTAGCTAAGTGAACCTCTTAAGAATTTTGTTCTCTGTTGAATGAAATATGAGTATGTCATATCTTCTCAACACTGAACCTGAGTCAGGTCTGACACTATGTACTATTATTATTTAGAAAGTGGAATTTTATACTCTTGTTTTGTTAATAGTATTTTATTTTTCTCCATAATTACATTTTTTTAGACTTTTCACCTACTGCTCTGCCTAGTTTAATCTTTTTTTTTATTTTTAAATTTATTTATTTAATTAATTTTTACAAAAATTTTATGCATAGGTAATTTTCCAGCATTGACAATTGCAAAACATTTTGTTTCAACTTTTCCCCTCCTTCCCCTCACCCCTTCCCCCAGATGGCAGGTTGACCAATACATGTTACATATTAAGATATTTTTTAGCATCCATTTTTACAAAGTTTTGAGTTCCAAAATACTCCTTTCCTCTCCACTTCCCAAAATAGTAGGTAATGTGATATAGGTTATCCATATGCTAAAATGTAAAAATATTTTCATATTAGTTACAATTGTGAAAAAAGAAACAGATCAAAAGGAAAAAAAAACAAAAAAGAATGAAGCAAGTTTAAAAAAACATGCTTCAATATGCATTCAGAATCCATCAGTTTTGTTTTTTTTTTTTTTTATCTAGATATGGATAACATTTTCCTTCTGAGTTCTTTGTATTTTTCTTCATAGTTGATCAATGAGCACTATGATCACTGAAATTGCTGATGGTATACAATGTTTTCTTGGTTCTGCTTTGGTTTGTATCACTTTGGAAATCTTTCCAGGTTTTCTCTGAAGTTTCCATCATTTCTTATTGAACAATAAAATGCATAATATTGTATAAATCTAACAAGTAGACTATTCCTTGCTTTTCTAATTTGCTTATGATATTATGCTTTATGTCTAAATCATGTTTCCATTTTGACCTTACCTTGATATATAATGTAAGATATTGGTCTATACCTAAGTTTATGCCCTGTTGTTTTCCAGTTTTTCCAGAAGCTTTTGTCAAATAATGAGTTCTATTCAATTCCATTTTATTTGAAAGTTCATTTTATTTCATTCACAGTTATAATTACAATCTGTATATTATTTCCTTCCATCCTATGTTTCCTCTTATTTGTCTTCTCTCTCCTTTCACCTTTTTTCTCCTTAACACTTTTGTCTACTGCCTCTTGAGATCTCCCATCCATTTATCCATTTCTTTTTTCACCACCCCTCACCCTTTACTTAATTTTCTCTTCTCCTACTTGCCTATCCATAAGATACATTTCTATATTCAACTTATTATATCTAATACCTTTTCAGACCATTACTGATGAGAGCTCAAGCAATGCTCATTGCCCATCCTCCCATCTTTCCTTCCATTGTAATAAGTTTTCCACATCTCTTCTTGTGCACTCAGTATATTCCTCTTTCTCATCCCTTAATGATTTCTTTTTGTCATTCCCTCAAATTCATCATGTATCCAGATCCTCTGTCTATCTATATTCCTTCTAGCTAGTATAATTAGTGATGTACTTTTCAAGACTTATAAGCATGGGGGCGCAGAGCCAACATGGTGGAGAGAGTACATGCATCTATGTAAGCTCTTCCTTACCCTTAGACTACTTTTATGAAAGGCCTTGGAATTAGTACTTGATTGTCAAAACCCACGAATATTGTGAGTACAACATGTTACCAACAGAAGATATCCTCGAAATTCACCAGAAAAGATCTGTTTTTGCTCAAAGGCAAGGATGATTAGGCCAGTCACTGCATCAGGAAAGTAGATACTGAGACAATGGAAGGCAGCTCACATTGAGCAGACCAGAGGGGAGCAGGGTGTGGTCTCAGCCTTAGGAAAATTTGCAAGGAGAACTTTATGACAGTGTGAGCTACTTTGCTCTGGCAGCAAGCCAATAGATCAGCAGAGAAGTTATGAACACAGGGAGTTAAGACTATAACCCCCAAAAGGCTAGAGTCTCTCTGGACCTGGACACACCCACCCAATAACTGGAGTGATTCAGCACCATCTTAGCACACAACCACTGATTCCAGTGTGAAGCAGATCTCAGCTGCTATTTTGCTGCTACTTCCTGTTGTCTGTAGAGGAAGCTTGTTATCACCACCTAAAAGCAGACTACATTTGTTTTTGTTTGTTTATTTCTTTCTTTTTTGTCAAAATGAGTAAAACGTTAAAGTGGGCTCTAACTATTAATAGCTTCTATACTGATAGAGAGCAGACTTCAAACCCTGAGGAGACTAAAAACAGATTGTGTCTAGATGAAATCGCAAAGGAGGATATGATCTGGTCCCCACCACACAAAGCTCTCACAAGAGAGCTAGAAGAAAAATGGGGAAAGGGAAAAGAAGCTTGGCAAGAGGGTCTGGATAAGTCATTCCACTCTATACAAGATACAATGAATAAAAAAATCAACTCCCTGAAAAACAGTATTAGTGAATTGGAAAAAGAAAATAGCTCTCTAAAAAACAAAATTGGTGGAATGGAAAAAAATTCCATACAACAAAACAATTCATTTAAAAATTCAATTGGACAATTACAAAAAGAAATAAAAAAGTAAATGAAGAAAATAATTCATTAAAAATCAGAATTGAACAAATGAAAATGAATGACTTGAGAAGACACCAAGAAGCAAGCAAGCAAAACCAAAAAAATGAAGTTTTTTGAAGTTTTTTGGAGCTTCTGAAGAAGCTCCCCAAGAAACTTGCTCGCAGAGAATGATTACATTTTAGAGAAGAGAACATTACAAAGGGGGAAGGAAAGGAGAAAAATGGGGTTAACAAGATGGCAGGATATACAGAATTAGTAATTTTAACCATAAATGTGAATGGAGTACACTCCCCCATAAAGCAGAGGCAGATAGCAGACTGGATTAAAAGTCAGAATCCTATAATGTTGTTTACAAGAAACACATTTGAAGAAGGGTGATACATACAGAGTAAAGGTAAAAGGCTGGAGCAGAATCTACTATGCTTCAAGTGAAGTCAAAAAAGCAGGGGTAGCCATCCTGATCTCAGATCAAGCAAAAGCAAAAACTGATCTAATTAAAGGAGATAAGGAAGGGCACTATATCTTGTTAAAGGGTAGTATAGATAATGAAGCAATATTAAATTAAAAATATGTGCACCAAGTGGTGTAGCATCTAAATTCTTAAAGGAGAAGTTAAAAGAGCTGCAAGAAGAAATAGAGAGCAAAAATATAATAGTGGGAGATCTTAATCTTACAATCTCAGAATTAGGTAAATCAAACCACAAAATAAATAAGAAATAAATTAAAAAGGTAAATAGAATACTAGAAAATTTAGGTATGATAGATCTTTGGAGAAAACTAAATGGAGACAGAAAGGAGTACACTTTCTTTCCCGCAGTTCATGGAACCTATACAAAAATTTTCCATATATTAGGACATAAAGATCTCAAATTCAAATGCAGAAAGGCAGAAATAGTAAATGCACCCTTTTTAGATCACAATGCAATAAAAATTACATTCAATAAAAAGCCAAGGGGAAATAGACCAAAAAGTAATTGGAAACTAAATAATCTCATCCTAAAGAATGATTGGGTGAAACAGCATATCATAGGCACAATTAATAATTTCACCCAAGAGAATGACAATAATGAAACATCATACTAAAATGGGTGGGATGCAGCCAAAGCAGTAATAAGGGGAAATTTTATATCTCTAGAGGCCTACTTGCATAAAATAAAGAGAAAATCAGTTAATTATGCTTGCAAATAAAAAAGCTAGAAAAAGAGCAAATTAAAAACCCCCAGTCAAACACTAAACTTGAAATTCTAAAAATAAAAGGAGAGATTAATAAAATTGAAAGTAAAAAAACTATTGAATTAATAAATAAAACTAAGAGTTGGTTCTATGAAAAAACCAACAAAATAGATAAACCCTTGATTAGAAAAAAGGAAAGAGGAAAATCAAATTGTTAGTCTTAAAAATGAAAAGGGAGAACTTGTCACTAATGAAGAGGAAATTAGAGCAATAATTAGGAGTTACTTTGCTCAACTTTATGTCAATAAATTCAACAAATTAAATGAAATGAATGAATACCTTCAAAAATATAGCTTTCCCAGATTAACAGAGGAAGAAATAAATTGGTTAAACAGTCCCATTTTAGAAAAAGAAATAGAACAAGCTATTAATCAACTCCCTAAGAAAAAATCCCCAGGATCATATTTACATGTGAATTCTACCAAACATTTAAAGAACAATTAACTCCAATGCTATATAAACTATTTGAAAAAATAGGGATTGAAGGAGACCTACCAAATTCTTTTTATGACACAAACATAGTACTGATACCTAAACAGGTAGGTTGAAAATAGTGAAAGAAAATTATAGATCAATCTCTCTAATGAATATTGATGCTAAAATCTTAAATGAAATATTAGCAAAAAGATTACAGAAAATCATCCCCAGAATAATACACCATGATCAAGTAGGATTTATACCAGGAATGCAGGGCTGGTTCAATATTAGGAAAACTATTAGCATAATTGACCATATCAATAATCAAATTAACAAAAATCATATGATCATCTCAATAGATGCAGAAAAAGCATTTGATAAAATTCAATATCCATTCCCATTAAAAACACTTGAGAGTACAGGAATAAATGGACTTTTCCTTAAAAGAATGAGCAGCATCTATTTAAAACCATCAGTAAGCATCATATGTAATGGGGATAAACTGGAACCATTCCCATTAAAATCAGAAGTGAAACAAAGTTTCCCACTATCACCATTACTATTCAATATTGTATTAGAAATGCTAGCTTTGGCAATAAGAATTGAGAAAGAGATTAAAAGAATTAGAGTAGTAATGAGGAAACCAAATTATCACTCTTGTGCAGATGCTATGATGGCATACTTAGAGAACCCCAGAGATTCTACTAAAAAGCTATTAGAAATAATTCACAACTTTAGCAAAGTTGTGAGATACACAATAAATCCTCAGCATTTTTATACATCACCAACAAACTCCAACAGCAAGAGATACAAAGAGAAATTCCATTTAAAATAACTGTCGATAGTATATGAATTTATAATAATATTTGGGAATCTATCTGCCAAAGGAAAGTCAGGAACTATATGAGCAAAACTACAAAACACTTTCCACACAAATAAAATCAGATCTAAACAATTGAAAAAATATTAAGTGCTCTTGGATAGGCCGAGTGAATATAAAAAAGATGACAATACTACCTAAACTACTCTATTTATTTAGTGCTATACCAATTAGAATCTCAAGAAACTATTTTAACAACAACACAATTCATCTGAAAGAACAAAAGTTCAAGAATTTCAAGAGAATTAATGAAAAAAAATCAAAGGAAAGTGGCTTATCTGTACCTTATCTAAAACTATATTGTAAAGCATAAGTCACCAGAACCATTTGATATTGGCTAAGATATAGACTAGTTAATCAGCGAAATAGGTTAAATTAACAGGACAATATAGTCAATAAGTATAGTAATTTAGTGCTTGACAAACCCAAAGATCTGTACTTTTGGGATAAGAATTCACTATTTGACAAAACCTGCTGGGAAAACTAGGAATTAGTATGGCAGAAACAAGGCACAGACCTACACTTAACACCATACACCAAGATGGTTCAAGACCAAAATGGGTTCATGATATAGGCATAAAGAATGAGATTATAAATGAATTAGAAAAATATAGGATAGTTTGCCTTTCAGACCTGTGAAGGAGGAAGGAATTTGTGACCAAAGAAGAACTAGAGATAATTATTGATCACAAAATAGAAAATTTTGATTATAACAAGTTAAAAAACTGTTGTACCAACAAAACTGATGCAGACATGATTAAATTTTGATTTGGCTTTCAGGTTGTCCAATAATTCTGACATTATTTCTTCTGGATCTATTTTCAGGTCATTTTTCCAATGAACATTTTATATTCTTTTCTATTTTTTCATTTTTTGATTTTGTTTGATTATGTCTTGATATTTCATATAGTCATTAGTTTCCATTTGCTCAATTCTCACTTTTAAAGAGTTGTCTTCCTCAGTTAGTTTTGTACTTCCTTTTTCATTCTTCAGTGGATTTTTGTATCTACTTTTTCATTTGGTTAATTCTACTTTTTAAGCAGTTGTTTTCTTTTCCCAAGGTATTGGCTCTTTTTTTTCATAATTATATTGCCTCACTCTCATTTCTTTTTCCATTTTTCTTCTACCTTGCTTATATGATTTTTAAGCTCCTTTTTGAACTCTTTCATGAATTCTTCTTGAGCTTGATACCATGTCCTGTGTTGCTTTGAAGCTTTGCCCATAGATATTTTGATATTGTTGTCCTCCTCTGAATTTGTGTCTTAATCTTTCTTATCACTATAAGAAGTTTTCAATATCAGATTCTTTTGTTGTTGTTTTGTTCATCTTTTTTGTCCTTTCCTCTTTCTTTTATATTTGCCTTCCAAGGTAGAAGAGGGACTGTCTTGGACTTCTTGTGCCAGAAGCTGCAAGTCCTAGCTGTTTACCTGGTGCCATCCTGAACACAGGGATCCTCATGTCTGGTGCTGTGCTGAAGGACTTGAGTGAAGGTGACTGAAATTGCTGGAGGCAGTAAGAGTCTGGCAGCTTACCTGGTGCTGAGCCAGAATCCTAGTGGTGCCTTGCCAAGATCTGGTGTATATTGAAGCCAGTGGGGGTATTTTTGTGTTTCTCTGGGGTTACACAGAAGCACTTGGCTGTTTGGCCACTAGAAAGTGCTTGTTTGCCCAGGGCTATTGTGAAGCACTGCTGAGGTTTTTTTGCCCAATTTGTATGAGTAAAGGAATAATCAGTACCAGAGGAAGTGGCTAAGTTGTTTTGTCATCTTTATTATGTGATTCCTTGTTGAAAGAGAATAAAAGGAAAAAGTCTTATAAGAAAGGCAACTTGTCAATGGGAACTCCATTTCAAGAGGAAGGAATAGAAAGAGAAAGAATAGTAATAAGGTACAAAGAAGGATAGGGATTAGGAGACAGGGATGAAGGAGTAATATCATGAGAAGGGAACTTTTGTCTAAGAACTTTGGATGTCTACCATCCATTCAGAATCATAAGGATTCAGAGGCAAGAAACTACGCTAGCCTTAAGACATAGGATTGTCAATAGATTTACCTCAGTTATTGAATTGAATCCTAATGTAAATATCTTCAGTGTTGTAAAATGCTTTTATCTTTTCAGTCTTCCTCACCTGTAGAATTTCAGCCTTCAAGGGATATCTAAAGTTAGTTATCCATTATCTCTGCCCTCAAAGATTTTAACTATACTTTATTTTCTAAGTGCTTGATTATATTTATGGATCATTAAAATAAAATTTAAAATTGAACATATTAAACTAGAATTTATTGTTAATTTTATTTTTTCATAATAAGTATGTTCATTTTGTAGATCTGGATATTTCTTTCTCTTGGTTCTTTTGAAAAGATAATGTGGACTTTCTTCTCTCCCCTCCCTCCTCAGGAGTGAAGGCAACTTCATTTCAAAGGTAACAGGAGCTCACTAGTAATCTGGTCCTGACACAGTTCAGTGGAACCTATTTGTAATCCAGGTGTCAGGGGACAGCACTGATACCGTGTTACTATTGGACCATATTATCTTGGGCTTTTATTGCAAGGAGTTATATTTCAGAGATGTGATTTGACCCACACAGCACATAAATCCATCTGTAATGAGCTCTGCTCTGTTGGGTTCTATGATGTATGTTTGTTTGTGGTGATGAATGTGATGAACATAGTCACTTGGAGAGGGATCTTGGGTGGGCTAGCTGCTTTGTTAGCTATCTTCCAGATATGTACTCCTTTTCCCAGATATCTAGTTGTCTTTCAGATACATGCTGATTAACCACTAAAGAGAATGGTGGACCACCAATGGAAATAGTTTCATGTATTTATCTTACTGAGGCAGTGTAATAGAATGATTAGAGTGTCAGACTTCAAGTTAGGCAGGTTCATACCCCATACCTGGCATTTGTGAGCCAAATTTTTTAGTCTTTGTTTCCTCATCTCTAAACGGAATAATCATTTTCTATTTTCTATTGAATAGGACTGTGGTGAAGCTTAAATGAGACTATGTACATAAAGTATCCTGCAATCTTTAACTCTCTGTATAAATGCCAGTAATTATTTTCATCTTCCCCTAGGAAGGTCAGTACATAATCATTTTTTAAATTGTTACTGGGGCAGCTAGGTGGTGAAGTGGATAGAGCACTAACCTTGTAGTCAGGAGGACCCGAGTTCAAATTTAACCTCAGATACTTAACACTTCCTAGCTGTGTGACTCTGGGCAAGTCACTTAATCCCCAATTACCTAAGGGGAAAAAAAAAGAAAAAAGAAAATTGTTACTTAAAAAGCAGAGCTCAGCATCTTCTAGGCCCTTCTCAGAAACAACAGTATCATCTGAATAGCAACATGGACTATTTTAGCACTGGAAAGAAAAAGAGAAACAGTAAAAGCAACAATTACATAATGGAGAATATTGAAAGATATTATGGCCAAAGATATTATGGTATATCTCCTGAAATCTGTATGGGAATTTAAAACATGACTTTTCTTGATTTAATTTCTGTAGGAACTGTAATTAAAAAAAAAAAATTTAAAGGCCACATCCAGACTGAATTCTTCATTGAATAATCCAGGGATTTTTTTTTTTTTAATTTTAGGATTTGTTGCTTTTATTTACAAGTAAATTGTAGTAACAAGTATTGAAGCAGGAATAATTTAACTCCAAGGATTTAGAGGCAGTTTAGCAGAATGGGGAGAGGGCAATTTCAGGGTCAATGGGACTTGGCTTAGAATTCTGTTTCAATTGTTGAGTAAGTGGGAGACTTTGGACAAGATACAACCTCTGTCAATCTAAGTGTTCTGTTTGTAAAATGGGAATAATAATATATATAGCATTTATCATACAGAGTTTCTATGGGTCTTGAAAGAGTCTTGAAATTCTAAGTCATAAATTTAGTTATTTATTATTCATGTCTGGAATTTACACATGGAATAGTTTAGATCATTTATTTGTTTCATTGATATTATTTGGAGTACCTTTAATTAAAAAGAAATGTACAATTCTGGGCCATCATGGTAGCTTAATTTGGTTGTAAGTGATCAGTTTTTAACTTTTTGGTAGGAGAGTCATGTCTATTTAGAGCTGGAAATTACCTTAGAAGCCATTTAGTCCTTACCCCATCTTACAAATAAGGAAACTGAGGCTGAAAGGTTAAGTGGTTTGCTCAAAAGTGACAAAATTGGGCCATCCTAATCAAAGCAGATTAGTAATAGCTACCCCAGAAGGGTAAAACACCCCAAAATCCTATCCTAGCTTGTTGTCCTTATACATCCAATTAACATCTACAAGTAGAACTTAATCCATTATTTGTGAAACAAATTCTTATGGGCTATGAGGGCCAAGACTGATTAGGTCAATTTAAAATGTTTTCTTTCAGGGAAAAGTTGTTTCTCAGGATGAAGACTATGGAATGGGAGGAATGTACCTCAGAGGAGCTTGACAGTACTGAGAGAGCCTGCCAAAGTCTTATTTTAGACAGAACTGCTTGTGAAGTTTAACTTAGAGGGTAAAAGATTTACCAAGACAAACAGTGAATAAAATGGATATAATAACAACAACAAATTTTGTAGTGTTTTAAGCACTTTCCTTACAAAGCATTTTCTGTACAAAAGCATAGTGAGGTAATGCAAATTTTATGATGCTCATTTTATAGACAAAAAAAAAAAATGAGGCTCAGAGAGGTTAAGGACTTGTTCAGAATCACATAGCTAGCAAGAGTTGGAACTGGAAAGATGAAGACAAAGATTGTTTATATAATCCTTTACACAAAGAGAGGGGTTCACAGGGATTCTGAAACCATAGGAAAACTAAGGAAAAGCAAAATTTGAAAACTCAACAGTCATTGAGAAGCTAAAACCTTAACCCCTGAGAATTGTTTCAGAACAAAGAACCTTACACTAAAAAACAAAAAAACTCATTAACTTTCCAAAATATTTTGAAAAATCTCTTAAGAATTAAGGCAACTCCATCTACACCCAGACAGAAGACTGTGGGAACTGAGTGTAAATTACAACATAGAATTTTCACTCTTTTTGTTGTTGTTTGCTTGCATTTTGTTTTCTTTCTCATTTTTTTCCTTTTTGATCTGATTTTTCTTGTGCAGCAAGATAATTATATAAATATGTATACATATATTGAATTTAACATATATTTTAACATGTTTAACATATATTGGATTACCTCCATCTAGGGGAAGGGATGGGGGGGGAAGGAGGGGAAAATTTGGAACACAAGGTTTTATAAGGGTCAATGCCAAAAAATTATCCATGTAAATATTTTAAAAATAAAAAGCTTTAATAAAAAAGAATTAAGGCAATTTTAGCTTATTATTTCATCTTTTCCTTTTTATTATTTTATCTTTTCATAATCTATTAATATCTGCTATGGATGGTAGTTGTTGAGAAGTGGTGTTGATCGAAGCTCTCTTAGTTCTAACAAAAAAAAAATGTCTTTCCAAGGAGGGAGTTTTATAATAAATATTTACTATGACTTCACTTATTAATCATTAAAATCCTCTTTGTTTGGAATTTCACAGAAGACAAAACATTTATCCCCAGCCCACTGAGCAGATATCCCTAGCAAGTCTGGGTCCCCCAGCAAGCTCTCTTGAATTAGTCCCATTCTCTTGTCATGCAGAGGAGACAGGAGGCAGGCCTCAGAATTGCAAATAGAGGGAGGTCGAGAAGCAGAAGGCATTGAATGGGTCATTCCAAGGTGGTGGCCCATCCCTGGAGAGATTTGGAGAAGCCAAGCATCCAAAGAAGCTTCTGCCCAGATACTCAGGGTCTGGCCTCTTTTGTAACTTGCAGACCAGCTTGTTGATTTTTAATCTTCTACATTGTTTACACAAGCAGAAAAATCGGAGATTGTTAAAGTCAGTGATTTCTCTGTAGGCTCCCAGGAGTTTACTCTTCTGAGGTTAAAGGCTATTTATTAAAAAAAGAAAAAGAAAAAAAATCAGGACTTGGATGTAGTTGAGAAATTGCCCTTAAGGTCCCTTCCAGTTCTGTATCTTTGGTCCTATGAAGTGAATAAAAGAGAAGGAAAACAGACTTCTGCTCCCAGGGTCAATGATTTACAACTTTAAAAATTTTCCTTTAAGGCTCAAAAGGTAAATTCATTCAATACAGGGATAATTCAAATGTATAATTTATGTTTTATGCAATAGTCTGATATTGCTAAGAAGCTGCTTTCCTTAATTTCCTCATCTGCAAATGGAAAAAAATAATATTTGTACTTCCTGCCCTACAAAAATATTTTAAGGATAAAATAAGTGCTTTAACAAGAAGCAACTTGATATAATGCTTAACAGTATTTGACTTGGAATCAAGTACTGAGTTCAAACCTCAACTAACTGATGATCTCTATATAAATTAAGATATTTCTATCCATTATTATTATTACTAATAAATTTTAAACATTTTATTTAAATGTAGTAGGAGAATTAACATAAGATTTGTAGGAAATTAAAAAAAAATAAAATGAGTATATATCTCAAAGGTTTTGTGTTTTCACTATCCTTTCCCCTATCCCATGTCCTAGAACATTTGGGAAATCTAGAGTTTGGTCTGTCTTATGAAACCTAGTCTTATATGAAGATGATTGGGCAGGCAACAAACTTTTATTAAGCTCTTGCTATATTGCATATATAAATTATGATTTTGAGAGATGATCAGTGATGATTCTCTATTAACAGCAGAAAAAGAGGAAAACTTGCTTTAGAACCAAAGTTCTGAGTTTATCTAGAGCCAGTTCAATCTCATCACTCTCTTTGGCTTGTGTTCTCACTCAGTGTTTTCTCAGACAACCTTAGAATTTGGCTCATACTTAGGTGCTTCAAAAATGCTTAAAGGTCCTCAGATCCTATGCCAGCACTCAAGCCAGCAAAATTTGGATATAAGGCTTTTTTTTAACCCAATAAAAATACTTAGACAAGGTACTTATTACCTGAATTCATTAACTGTCAAGGTAACTTTCTTTTCCTTTTCAACAAGGTCAACTCTACATCCCCTAGGGATCTTTGCGGTTCTTACGACTTAAAGTCTTAAGTTAAGGGTTATCACTTGGAATTATCAGAAAGCCCATCTCTTATCTTCAGATGTGCCCAGACTATACAACTCTCTGTTGCTCCATATCATAATTCTGGCCTTTCTATTCATTGGCCCTGGATCCCATTTGATTGAAACTTTGGGAGCAGCTAAATGGCATAGTGGATAGAGTACCAGCACTGAAGTCAGCAGGATTTGAGTTCAAATCTACCCTCAGACACTTAGCACTCTCTAGCTATGTGACCTTGGACAGGCCATTTAACCACAATTGCCTCAGCAAAAACAAAAACAAAACTTTTGGCTTATTCTAGAACATCAGCTTGTCCAAAAGTTCTAGGAATGACACTGCCACTCTATTATTGGTTCATATTTCTGCAGTTTCCAGGTTTGGCCCAAAAGTTTTTCTCGGGCAGCTAACTCTGCTAACATCTCTGTATTCAGGAAGTTCATTAATAGGATGTCATGGGTGTTTTTCCCGTTAGAGATTCAGACCTACATCCAATCTCTGTATATAGCTATTGTCCTCTGATTTCTCAGCTCTGGTTCATTCTCTTTTTAAGGCCAAGTCCAAGGAGCTGGGTTAGGTATATTATCTGAGTGTGAATCAATCAATAATCCTCAATATGTAAACAAGATTGACAAACTCACCTTTTATAAGAATTAATTTTCTCAAGGGATTAATGCCCCTGAAAAGTGGTACATAGGGAATGTTTCAAGTGATTTTTACTTTTGTGTCTTAAAGGGCACATCCACTATACTAGAATAATTTGGGATCAGTCCTGCAGAGAGTCAATGTGATTACACTTGAAATTGGCCTCCATGAGAAGTAGTGAAATCACTTTTTATAAAGGGTTTTATTTATTGATTTATTTATTTTTTAAAATTAATTTTATAATTATAACATTTTTGACAGTACATATGCATAGGTAATTTTTTTTACAACATTATCCTTTGTATTCCCTTCTGTTCCGAATTTTCCCCTCTTTCCCTCCACCCTCTCCCCTAGATGGCAGGCATTGCCATACATATTAAATATGTTGTAGTATATCCTAGATACAATATATGTGTGCAGAAATGAATTTTTGTTATTGTTGTTGTTACTGTTGCAAAGGAAGAATTGTATTGGAATCAGAAGGTAAAAATAACCTGGGAAGAAAAACAAAAAATGCAAGCAGTTTACACTCATTTCCCAGTGTTCCTTCTCTGGATGTAGCTGATTCTGTCCATCATTGATCAATAGAAATTGGATTAGCTCTTCTCTTTGTTGAAGATATCCACTTCCATCAGAATACATCCTCATACAGTATCATTGTTGAAGTATACAGTGATCTCCTAGTTCTGCTTGTTTCACTCAGCATCAGTTGATGTAAGTCTCTCCAAGCCTCTTTGTCTTCATCCTGTTGGTCATTTCTTACAGAACAATAATATTCCATAACATTCATATACCATAATTTACCCAACCATTCTCCAATTGATGAGCATCCATTCATCTTCGAGTTTCTAGCCACTATAAAAAGGGCTGCCACAAACATTTTGGCACATACAGGACCCTTTCCCTTCTTTAGTATTTCCTTGGGATATAAGCCCAGTAGTAGCACTGCTGGATCAAAGGGTATGTATAAAGGGTTATAAGAATATTTTGAGAATCTGGGTTTATGCTAGCCAAGAATTAAGAAAATCTCACCAGAGCTATGCTTGATCCAGGTCCAACAGGCTCCAAATTTTCAAAATGAGAATTTATACCTCAGAAATCAGCAATGATACCAATAAGATCTTGATTTTATTTTTTATTGATTGTTTAGGTTTAAGAAAGTAATGAAGAAAATATTAATAATGTAGATTAAACTGCAAAATGGATGTTAAACATTTGTCAACATACTAGTTAGTAGCCATTCCTAAAGTCAATAAAGGTATATATATATATATATATATATATATATATATATATATATATATATATATATATACATATACATATACATATACATATGTATATATACACACACACATATATATACATATATATGAATATATAGATATAGATATATATACATATCTCACTATATCTATCTATGTAACCTTTCATACAATTTCAAGGACAAAGACTAGAGCTTATTAGTAACTATGTCTCTTATGTGACTGCAGGCACAATTTTAAAAAATTTTCATTCAAAAATTGTTTAAAATGTTTTTCACATGAGAATTTTGCTTGCTTTCCACCTACCTATTATCCTGGGAAAGATCTCTTATCATCTTTACCTCCATTCAGTCCCATGTTGGAGAAAGATACAAAGATATACAATAATAAAAATTAAAACGTTTTCCCTAAACAACGTGGTAAAGTAGATAGTAGACTTTATTTATCTCTGGTTCAAATCTGCAATTTCATCAATGCTCAAAAGTAACTACTTATGAGGAAATTTTCTTAAACCAATGAAATTATTCTACAATTTAGAGAATTGTTTGGGACACTGAGGTTGTCATTTGTCTAGAGTCATACAGTCAGCAATCAGACTCAGAACCTGGGTTTTCCTGAGTCTGGGCTTGGCTCTCTATCTGCTATGCCACACTGCTTCTTGAAACTTGTGGCTTGATTGTTTCAATTGTGCCTGACTTTTTGTGATTCCATTTGGCATTTTCTTGGCAAAAATACTAGAGTGGCTTGCCATTTCCTTCTCCAGCTCATTTTTCAGATGAGGAAACTGAGGCAAACACAGTTAAGTGACTTGTCCAGGGTCACACAACTTATAAGTGTCTGAACCTGTATTTGAATTCTGAAAGTAATTGTATCATTGTCCCCATTTTAAGAAGAAGAAACTGAGGCTTTCACTGTTAAATGACTTTCTCATTGTCACATATCTGTTGTGTATTAGAGCTGATATTCATTTGGATATCCCTAACTCCAATGTGATAGCCCTGACCTCAAGGAATTAATTTAGAGATAACTAAATGGTAAGGGATAATAAATGTGAAATAGAAGAGGTTAAAGACTGCAAATTTACAATTCAGATATCAAAAGACTAGATTGTGATCTTTTTTTTTTTTTTTTTTTTTTTTTTTTCTGAGTCACTCAGATCTTGTTAAAAGCCCTCACATCTGTCATGGCTGCATGGCTTTGCTTTGGGAACCTGGGGCAGAACTATCTAAAGAACTGCTGGGCTCATCAGCTTGCCAAATCCTTTTGAAAAGTTTTTTTTTTTTTTTTTTTTTTTTTTTTTTTTTTACAAATTAACTCAATTGAGTGGTAGTAGAAAACCCCAGTGGTAGTAGAAAACCCCATTGCAAGACAAATACAAATGCAGCTATGCCAGATCTCTGTCCTTTTTCCTGTGGCCACAGGCAGGGGTGGTGATGAGGTTAGTGATGGAGGGTGGGGGGGGGGGTTGAGACTCTTTTTAAAAATATCCCAGCTTTTTTGGATAGAAGTTCAATCGCCCACATTGAGTTTTTAGAGGAGTGTCAGGTTTTTGTAGTGAAGAGAATCTGGCAACCCTGAATTTATTCCTGAATCAGCCTCCATCTGCCCCCATGTATTCTTTCACACTCCGATACATTTTTGGGAGAGGACTTGCGGTGAAGAAGGTGGATATCATTGGCTTCTTTCTTAACCTCTTAAGGCTGAGTCAGAACATGGGAAAATAGTGTTTGTGTGTTCAATATGAGGTCCTTTAGTGGATGCTAAGCTAAGAGTGCTCTCTGCTGCTGTTGACTCATTAGTAGAAGGTGTAGAAAATGGTTTGCCTTATAAGCATAACAGGAAAGGGCAAAATAATGGAGCTTTGAGGTGCTGATATGAATTTGTATTCAGTGATGCATCTGGAAGAGATGATGCAAGAATACTTTGAGCAAAAAATTTGACCTCAGGACAATGAGTTCTCATTCTAGTTTCAATGTTGGTTCCTTTCATGAGTTTGGAGAAAGAAGATGTTACCAGAAATCTGTAAGGGCATTTAATTGACTGGTAAAAAGGGAGAGGGAGGGAGAAAATCATCAGGAGTTCCAGTAAAACTTAGATAATTTTCATTTGTTTATTTTTAAGTCTAATGATGATTTTTGTTATTCAGACCAGCTCTCTCCTTTCTCAGAGCTTTTAAAAAAATTGTGTATTTGTCTTCAGAGCACAATGTAGCTTGTCAGACCCACACTCTCCTTGTGTTTTACTAGTGATTTTTATCATCTCAGCATCACCAGTGGGAGAGCCCTGGACATTTGGGTCTCACCTGCTTCTGTCCATATAATCTCTGCCTGAGATACAAATCCATCTTAATGGATCATTAGAGTACCTAGAAGCTGTCATTATACTATCATGTTTCATGCTCTTATAGCAATTGAAAAAGGCTGTATTTTATAGGCAGTGAAATCAAAGCTGTTGTAGATTGATGTTCATCAAAGGGCATAATGCAATTAATAATTTTATTATTAAAAATTATTTGCATTTAATACTGGTGATAACCTAGAACTGATTTAGTCTTAATTCCAACCTGTTTTCCTCAGAAAACAAGTTACAAGTAAAAACAAAGCCCTCCAAATTTTTTAAATCAGTAGGACTATATAAAATATATGAACTTTTATTTACTATGCTTGAAACATTCACTTCATAAATATTTTATGTAGAGGTGAAACTCTGGAGAAGTATACTTGAAAGAAGTATATTTGAAACCAGGTGCTAACTCAGAGGAATTGATGAGACAATGGTTATCTAGTTTACATATACTTAGTACTTAGCATGGTAATGTAATAGTTCTCTAGTTCACACATATTCAGTATGCTGTAATGATGTCATTGTAATAGGGTATATAAGAACTGGGGACAGGAAGTCAGATAGAAATCAAACTGGCAGACTGGCAAAGGAGACTGGGTCAGATTATGACAGACACAGACTGTGAAAGGAACAATAGTTTGGACTTTATCCCTGACTATTCTGGTGATGATTATTCTGCTGAGACCAAAGCTGGTCTCAAGGCCCTCCAGAAAGCTATCCTAGACATTATAATTTTATAAAATAGCAAGGTGAAGCCATAGGGACCTTGGAGATCATTTTTAAAAATTTTATTTATTATAATTATTATTTTATGAATGGAGAAACTGAGGCTCAGAGAGGGAAAGGGGATTTCTTAGGCTACAGAGTTTTTGTTTACTTTTTTGTCATATTTTTCCAGCCTGAAGATTTTACTCTTGATAAGGTATCACACTGATTTTTCTAAAGAGTCAAAGACTCTCATTTAGCAACTTTCCTCCTAGAAAGCTAATTATGTCAGTGTTTTAAAAATGAAAGAAGTGGAAATTTATTCCATTGGCCTCCAAAGGAGAGGCTAATGGATTATGAATAGTTTAATAGATCTTTTATCCCCACTTATACAAAAACAATAATAAGAAGAAGTATTTGTTAAATACCAGTTATGTTCCTATCTGTATGTAGGTTTTGGTGATACAAATTCAAAGAATGAAACAATTCCTATTCTCAAGAAGCTTACATTCAGAGCTCAGATCAGTATTTTCATCTCTATGTACAGAATAGTTCTACTTTATTGAAGATGCATTATTTGAGCAGAACTAGGAGATCATTATACACGACAACAACAAGACTATATGATGATCAATTCTGGTGGACATGGCTCTCTTCAACAATGAAATGATTCAAACCAGTTTCAATTGTTTAGTAATGAAGAGAGTCAGCTACACCCAGAGAGAGAACTATGTTAAATAAGTGTGGACCACAACATAGCATTTCCACTCTTTCTGTTATTATTTGATCACATTTTTGTATATGTGTGTGTGTGTGTGTGTGTGTATACATATACATATATTGCATTTAACATATACTTTAATATATTTGACATATATTAGATTACCTGCCATCTAGGGGAGGGAATGGGGGAAAAAAGGGGAAAAGTTAGAAACAGAAGATTTTGCAGAGGTCACTGTTGAAAAATTACCCATGCATATGTTTTGTAAATAAAAATCTATAATAATAATAATTTTAAAAGGGAAGGTATCATCTTTCTTACTTTTATTTATATCTCCATTGTTTAATGCATGCTTTTTCATTGATTAACATATACAAATGAACATTCTAAGAGAGCCTAGAATTAGATTAGCAAAGAAGCTCTGAGAGATACTTCTAGTCTGGATTAAACTTAAGTTCAAAGAGGAGTTTCCATAATAAATGCTCCTTAACTTTTCTTGATAATCTACTTTGCTTTCCAGAAATCTTTTGAACAAATATACAAGGTTCTTTCACAATTCAAAGCATATGCTATACACTCTTCAGAAACCACGCAAATATGCATGTTAAAATTAAAAACTCTAATGGGTTGTTCAATGATGATAGTTCTTCCATTTCCAACTCTTTACGAAGAATTTTCAACTGGGTGTGTTTCTAATGTCTAATCAGAAACTTCAATGCATGCTATTACTTCTCTATAAATTCATGACGTTTCTTTTGAATGTTTTTTCTCATAAAGATAGGTACCAAAACCGACCTAGTGATTAAATTTAGAACTGTACCAAGAAAGTAAGCACACAGGATTATATATATCAATATTTATATATGGTCACTAGGTAATTTTGGAACATTAAATCAATTTTTTAAAAAAGATGCATTATTCATGTAGCCATAAATTTCCGGTGCATAAATATAATGCATAAAATACATAGGATCACAAAGGGAACCAGTTGTATTGAAATAGTTTTCTAAAAACAAGGGTACAGAGTCCAGGTTAAGAACCTCTCAACATCAAGTGACTATTTTCTTCAAAGTATCATAGGGCTAGAGATGGAAGAGACCTCCTAAGCCCAAAACACAGAGAAAATATTTGTTCAGAGACTGGGTACAACTTGTTTAGTGATATTTCAAAGGAGAGTTACATTAAATAACCTCTGAGGTTCTGTTTCACATGTTGGCTGATTCTTCCACAAGTAGGGTGGTTTTCCAAGAGCAGAAGTCTTGTTTGCTAGAATTGGATTTTAGACCTCTGTACGTACGATCATAGCACAGTACTCACCAGGATAATGGGGTGGCTCCTGACAATTAATACATTAGTGATATCCGGAGAGCCTTACTTGGTTTGTGAGATACCAGAAAGAAGGCTACTAAATTGGGGTAGAGTTACTGGCCAGTATTAACATTTATCACAGTCATGATTTGAGGCAGCAAAGTCCAGAGGCAAACAGTAGCAAAGGGAAACAAAACAGTAACCTTGGAGAAAATGGCAGGGATCCAGGTAATGAATATAAGGAAGGGCTTGGCATACACCAAGAGTGGAGAACAAACACAACCCTGGAGTCAGAGGGAGAGCTCTCAATTAGGAGTAGACTATAGGGATTTTACAAGTTTTGTTGAGGTCAGCTCCTATCAAGGGCAACATGGTGAGTTTTGATGTAGCAATGGCTAGCTCCTGAGTTGATTGGGTCAGGCACAAAGCAAAGCACTCATTTTCCTGACCATCTGTCAGATGGGCAGGACACTTTCAACTTGCTAACCATCAAGGAGATGCCTCAAAGCACACTACTGATTAGCTAAAGGGGAAACATAAGAGAACTGGGTATAATACATATCTAGCTTACTAGTCACAGGACCACATATCCATTACATATATTTCAGGTCCCTTCCAACTCTGAAAATTTATGATTCTATAAGAAACTTAAAAAAAAACTCCTAGCAAAGCTTATGGAGAAATGAAGAATAACCATAACACACTTAAAAATATTAATTCTAAAAATAGTAATAGTGATTACTTTTAATTTTAAAGGGTCTATTTATTTTGCGTGTTAAAAAAACAAAACCAAAACCAAAAACCAGGTAATCTTCCTGAAAAGAAACACAAAATTATCAGTCATCATTCCCCAACTTGTTCAAACTCATTAATAACTAGAATAATGAAATTAAAACAGCTTATCCCATTTAAATTGGCTCAAATAATGAAAAGGATGAAATTAAATGTTGGTGAGACTGTGAAGAAACAGATATGCCATCTGGAGCTGCGAACTGAAGATAAATCTGTAAGCCCAGCAAATTTGGAATTAGACTGTGTTGGGATTATACAACTCCATGGGAAGTTTGAATTAGTTAGAAATGGAGAGTGGTAACAGAATCAACTCTACATTCTCTTCTTAGGCATCCTCAGAAAAACGGGAATGGTTGGAAAAAATAGAAATTTTCCCTCATCACAAAAGCTTGCTCCTTGAAGCTTAAGCTTCTAATCTTGGAGAAATATCTCTATGGGAAAGATAGATTAATTGATCTGTCTCTCTCTTAAGTATTTGAAAAACATGAACAAGGTTTTTCTAACTCCAACTTCTGTCCCTCTTCACATGCTTATCAGGCATCTGTTCATAATTTCCTCCTTTGTTATGTTATAAACTCTTCTACTCTGATTTTTTTTCTTTTTACATAAAACAACAGAAATCAACCCAGAATTGTGTATTTCTTGTGTATATTTTGATCACATCCAAGAACACAAGTAGGAAATCTCTATCTTTTGGGCGTCACAGAATTTATCTAGTTAAGAAGTGACTTTCCGTCTTGATGATTAGGTATCATATGGGGCAAAATAATCTATTATTTGATTTGATTAATTTTATACATTTCTCATAAACATAGCCTTCAACTGCATTTGTGGTTTCTTTTTCACTTCTAGGATATTGAGTTTATTGTTGTACAAAGTCTCTTACCTCGGGGATAGTTGTTGGGGAGGAGAGTGTAGCTTTTTGGCTCTTAGGTAAAAATATATCCACTTTTCACCTGAAGTAGAATGAGGAGCTAAAGATAGGGAAGAGGTAGAGGTCAGGTGAAGGAAGGGAAAGTCTTGCCTCTAGGTAGCCTAATGAGAAGAGAATAATGTGGTCCAAAGATTGCAATCTACTGTTCCTTTCTTTTGTGGAAATTGGGAGTGAGGAGTGACTTGCTTATCAGCCAACCTGCTTTACTCTGCACATTGAGTTTTGTGTTTTATATGGATGTGGGGGGAAAAAAGCCACTCTCTGATTCTATCTATAAAGTGTAGATGATAAAACTCTGTTAACTTCATAGAATTTTGTGAAGTTCAAGCACTTTGTAAACTTTCTTATATTAAGCAAACATGACATAGTTTTGCGAATTTAGAAACCCTTTTCTTCATGTCCTTTCTTGAAAAATTTAGGGGCATTGGATCATAGATTGAAAGCAAGAAAGAATCTCAGGGCCCACCTAACCCCCTCATTTTGTAGACTAGGAAACTAATGTGTAGAACAGTTAAGTGCTTTGCTCAAGGTCATACTGGAAGCAAACAAAAAAGCAGAATTTGGCCGAAGTTCACTTCATATAAACACTTTAAAATTTGCAAAGCACTTCATATATTATAGCATTTCATCCTCACAGTGACACTATGAGGTAGGGCTATTATTATTTTACAGATGAAAAAACTAAGACTAAGAGAAATAAAGCACTTTATCTAGGATCATGTAGTTAGTAAAACGGTTCTACACTCTATGATACATGATGTTCTTCTAATGAAAAATAATTTTCCTTCTGTGATGGTTCTTCTCAATATTTAACATGTAGGATTCAAGACCATTTTAATTTTGACAATGGGAAAGCTCATTAGAGGAAGAGAACTTGCCCAAATCCACAAAGATTTGAAGTTAGATCTGCAACAAAACAAATGCTCACTCCAAATTCCTATCTTTCTCCTAATTCACACTCCCCTCCCAATCTTGTATGTTAGGGATTTAAACAGATAGTTCTAGATAACTGACTTCTAGAAACTTCACCAATACAACACCTCAGAATATAAAAATGGCTGCTAAACTTGTCACTCTTTCATGAATACATGTTTTGCCAAAGAGACAAGAGCCTTTCCTTTCAGTGTTCTTAATGTCATCTGACTTTTGAAAAGGGCCTTGTCTAACAATATGGGTCATTGTTTGCCTCTGGCCACAGGGGATTGATTCCCTGGGACTCCATCAGTCCAACAATCTGTTCAGTAAGAGAGAAGTATGTATTTCCAAAGACCAACTTTAAATACTTCTCTTTGACTTAGTCTTGGGCTATTTGAGGAAAAAGGGTGAGATCTGGGTTAATCACTGGGGTGAAATGCCCAAGATAATGATGAAGTAGATCTGTTCTGGCTCACTATCAAAAGCTTCAAACAGATTTTGGAAGTGCTATATTTTGGAAAGATTACATTGAGAAGCACTTAGACTTGAAAGTCTATTTTTAATTACAGTTACAATGGAGGATGCATTTAGTGTGATATGATATAAAGTAAAGAACACTGACTCAGTAGACCTGAAAGATAATGCAGGCTTTTCTTACTAACCAGTCTTGGTTTCTTTACCTATAAAATGGGGGTAGTATCAGAATCATTTATTGATTTAAAGATGAAAGACATCTTAAAGGTCACTAGTTCAAACAATTTCTTTCACAGATGAAGAAACTGAATCCCAGAGAGGTTAAGTGACTATTGTAGAGTCTAATAAGAAAATACACAAATGATGGTTTGGGATTTAGAAATTGTGAAATGGAGTTGTACCACTGGCACTAACCATTATTAGGTCAGAATTTCCCATATCTAAAAACACAACAACAAAACATGGAAAAAAATGGATAGAACTCTAGTCTGCAGTCAAAAAGACCTGAGTTCAAATTTGTCCTCAAATACTAGCTGTATTATTCTGCATAAATCCCTTTACATTTTTCTTTCTCAGTTCCCTGGAGGATAAAATGGGATAATAATAGCTTCTACTTCTCAAGGTATTGTGAAGTTCAAATCTGATAATATGCATAAATGTGCTTAGTATAATACTTGGCTTGTAGTATATTGCATACATGTTTAGGTCATATAAATGTCACCTTATGCTCTTCTGTTTATATGGCACAATGCCTTTTTTTGCCTAAGTCTTTAAGGCTTCATAAATTATTTCTCTCTTCATTCTTCTGAGATATAGAATTAAAGCATTAATATCTCCATTTTACAAATGAGAAAACTGAGGTTCTGGAAAGATAATGACTTGTCTAATGACTGCTAATGACTTGTCTGTGGGTCATATAACTAGGAACCGAGTTATGATTTTAACCTGGACCTCTTTACTCCAAAACATCCAATCTTTTATATCATGCTGCCTCCCAAAATAATTGCTATCCAATACTTTCTACTCATCAGCAATTTAATGTAATAATTTTTACATTAAAAAATGAGAGTCCCCCCTAGCCTAATAGAAATTCACAATTTTTTGTGAAGGCCTTTGTTTTTTATTATTTAAAAAATAAATTTGTTGCTAACTTTTAATTTTTATAAACAAAATTTTCCTCAATATTTCTCCTTGATTCAGAGAACCATCCTATAAATAATTTTTAAAAAAATTTTGTTTGCTTTTTTCTTTACACTTCCCCCTAATTACATGTAAAACATTTTTTAACATTCAATGTTAAAAAAATTAACAACTTAAAAAATTTAAAAATCTTCCAAATTACCACCCCAAGGCAGCAAATAATTAAAACAATGTTGTTTTTAAGAAAGCAAAGAAAAAGATAGAGGGAAAAAGACCAAACAATCCATAAAAATGATTGAAAAAGTATGAAAATATGTGCAAAGTATCATATTCTTTTACTATAACATCATAAGTGTGGAATAAGGGTAAATCTTCTCAGATCTCTTTTTTTTTTTTTTAGTAAAATTCTGTGAAGGTTTTATTTTAAAGGCAATAAAGATGACACAATATGATAATCTTTTTCTGTGAATCATTACTAACTGCTCATTTTGTCAGAAGGAAATAAATGAAACTGAAAAATGTTTTTAAGAATAGGTTCCCAATTGAAGGGCTAAAATGAGAAGAACAAATATTGTTATAAATACCGATAGCAAATGATAATTGCCTGAATAAAAACCTTTTTTTATTGTTCATTAATTTTCAATCACAATTACATTTGTTTCTAGATTTCCAAGCTGAACATTGTTTCAGTAGAACCACCTCTAAAGCCAGGGAATTTGTAAGCCTCTCCCCACAAAATAACACTGAACTCTGAACTCATGGAGATGATGATTATTCCTGGGGAAGTTGAGCATCCTAGGTAGAAAAGTAAGGTTCTTCTCCTCACACATTTATAATTTGATTCTTTACATCTCCATTTGAAGCATTCTGGGGTCATCATTTAATTTGGTTCCAGTACTCTAAAATGGATCATAATGATATTCAACTGTAAATGTAGATAAGGAATGGGACCATTATTTATTTTCACTACATAAAGGAAATATGTAAACACCAAAAACTTATAAGAGTGCATTGCAAAGACTTTAAACATGAGGCTACTTCATGAATCTTATAGCTTTTCTAAACATGACAACAGAGGTTTGCTAAACAACCATATCATGTCATTTTGTATATCATATTGCCTTAACTTTGTATTTTATTTTTTTTGTTTGTTTTTTTAATATAGTGCTTTTTATTATAACTTTTTATTTACAAGATATATGCATGGGTAATTTTTCAGCATTGTAAATTGCAAAACCTTTTGTTCCAATTTTTCCCCTCCTTCCCCCCACTCCCTCCCCGAGATGGCAGGTTGACCAATTCATGTTAAATATATTAAAGTATAAATTGAATACAATATATGTGATGCATGTCCACACAGTTACCTTGCTGTACAAAAGAATTAGACTTTGAAATAATGTACCTGTGAAGGAAATCAAAAATGCAGGTGGACAAAATTAGAGGGATTGGGAATTCTATGTAGTGGTTCATAATCATCTCCTAGAGTTCTTTTGCTGGGTGTAGCTGGTTCAGTTCATTACTGCTCTATTGGAACTGATTTGGTTCATCTCATTGTTGAAAATGGCCACATCCATCAGAATTGATCATCATACAGTATTGTTGTTGAAGTATATAATCATCTCCTGGTCCTGCTCATTTCACTCAGCATCAGTTCATGTAAGTCTCTCCAAGCCTCTTTGTATTCATCCTGCTGGTCATTTCTTACAGAACAATAATATTCCATAATATTCATATACCACAATTTACCTAACCATAACTCAACTGATGGGCATCCACTTAGTTTCCACTTTCTGACCACAATAAAGAGGCTGCCACAAACATTTTGGCACATACAGGTCTTTTCCCCCTCTTTAGTATTTCTTTGGGATAGGGTATGCACAGTTTGATAACTTTTTGAGTGAAGTTCCAAATCTTTTTCCAGAATGGCTAGATGTATTCACAACTCCACCAACAATGTATCAGTGTCCCAGTTTTCCCACATCAGATTTCTTTTTTTGGAGCCATATTTCTTCTCTGTGATTTGCAATATCTATTATGGATTCTTTTGTGATTGGTCTTTCCATTTACATTCTATCAAAATTTGTTTATATTGTGTAGTATTGTTTTTTCCCCTGAAGCAATTGGGATTAAGTGACTTGCCCAGGGTCACACAGCTAAGAAGTGTTAAATATCTGGGTCAGACTTGAATGCAGGTCCTCTTGACTTTAGGGCTGGTGCTCTATCTACTTCACCATCTAGCTGCCCCTATATATGTGTTTTCTTGTCTTAAAGACATTAGTCTTTTCATGCTTTGCTCTTTTCATCACATTCATCATTATCTTACAACATAGAAATATTCCATTATATTCATGTAATATAGTTTGGCCATTCCTTAATCAGAGGGCATCTACTTTGCTACCACAAAAAGTTTTGCTAAAAATATTTTGGTGTGTATGGAGACTTTATTTTTATTAAAGATATCTGTGGGGTTTAATCTTAGTAGTGGAATCATTGGATCAAAGGTGTGGACATTTTAGTCACTTTCTTTGCATATATTCCACTTTTTCCCCTAAATAGTTGTATTAATTACATGTCCAACATATTCACTGCTATGCTAATCTTCCCACAACTGCTCTAAAATATTGACTATTCCTACTTTTGGTCATCTTTGCTTATTTGCTGGATATAAAGTAAAACCTTAAGATTGTTTTGATGTGCATTTCTCATATTATTATTCATGATTTATAGCATACTTTTATATAGTTTTTAAGGTGTGCATTGCTTATGTAGGTAATATGTATCAAATTGGGTTTGTCTAAGTGTGTCTAGGAGACTTTCTAGGAGAGAGTTCTAACTATCTCTAGAACAAACCTTTCAATACTTGCTTGCAACATTTCCAATTTCCACTGAACAAGATTAAAAGAATAAATAAGATTAAGATGTAATTGGAAACTATTCAACAAAATACAAAAAATACAATAAAATATAAGTAGTGTTAATATGTGTTGTCTAACTCAATGTGAACCACAGGGATCCTTAAGTATGATTTACCAGACTACTTCTAACCTTTCCTTGGCACCTTTGATCTAGAATCTCCTCTTTCCTTCTCGAAGGGAGATTCTGCTTAGAGGGAAGCAGGAGATTTTGGGGTATAAGGCTGGCCAATTCTTCTCTCTTCAAAGAGTTAGTATAACACTAGAATTATTTCTGCCCTTCTAAATATTGTTGTTCAAGGAGAAATAACTTTTAGATTCAAACCACTTTCTTGATCTCTGTCTCCTCTGATTGGAGAAAATATAAACATTAGGATATACTGGAAACATATAGAATAAATAAGCTCATCAACTTAGTAATGAGCTATCTTAGCTCAACTGAGAGATATCCTCCCATCTCACTGAAAGGGAAATTCTCCAGTGTCTCTAATGTGGCAAACTGACTCTTCATGTTGACTTCTTTCTTTTTTTCCCTTAGGGAATCTCTCTAAAGAGCCTGAAACCTTATGTGCTCTCTCATTCTATCTTTTTGCCTTTCTGGCTTTCAAAGCTGGAAGCCAGAAGAACATACTCTCTTTTCTCCTAAGCTCTAGCCAACTCCTGCAGATATGGACTATCCACTAATTATTCTCCACATTTTTGAAGAGTTTTATGCAAAATCCAAGCTTGAATTTTGAGTTATAGTTAATAGTTTTCAGTTCTTCTTTTGAAAACTATTTATCTCCTTTGACTATTTATCTATTGAGGAATAACTTGATTTTATATGTGTATATTAATATCTGTTAATTATCTATGTTAGATACTAAATCTGAGAAAGTTATAGAAATTTTTTTCTCTAATTGGTTTCCTTTTTATTAGATACATTAATTTTGTACATAAATTAAGTTTCATGTAATCAACGTTATTGATTCTTATTTTTATATTTAATTGCTTTTATCCCTACCCATAGCTATGAGGGATATATGGTTTGCTTTTATTCTATTTTTTTATGACAAGATTTTTAATATTAAGGTCATGTAATCATTCTTAATTTATTGTGGATGGTGTAAGGTGTTAATCTAATTCTTTTTTTTTCCTGAGGCTGGGGTTAAGTGACTTGCCCAGGGTCACACAGCTAGGAAGTGTTAAGTATCTGAGACCAGATTTGAACTCGGGTCCTCCTGAATTCAGGGCTGGTGCTCTATCTACTCTAACACCTAGCTGTCCCGGATCTAATTCTAATTATTGCCAAACTGTTTTCCAGTTTTCCCAACTGTTTTTTTTTTTTTTTTAATTGACTAAGAAGTACTTTTCCAAGTAATTTGTTTTTTGGTCTATTGAATACTAGTTATTAAGTTTCATTATTTTTGATTTAGATTCATTTCTGATTCATTGTTTAGTCTGTTCCATTGACCTACTTCTCTATTTTAAAACCAATGCTAAGTCATTGAGAGAGAGAGAAAGAGAGAGAGAGGGAGAGAGAGAGAGAGAGACAGACAGACAGACAGACAGATAGATGTAGAATGTTGCATGGATATTAGTTTAACTTAACTGTTTTACTTTGTTATAAGAGACTTCACAGGAACTAAAAATAATCTCTAAATATTATCATGTATATATGTAATATATGTGTACATGTATGTAATATGTATCTGTATAAAGATATCAATAAAATTATTTTCTTAAACAATTATTGGGGAAACTCCAAATTTTCTGCTTTTGTAGAGTGAGTATAAACAAAACAAAACAAAACAGTCTAGCTTCTTACCAATACAGCTACTTGTGCTGTCCCAACATCTATTGCACAACACATTGAAGTTCACAACAGATTGAATAATGAACAAAAAAATTCCATTAAAAAATGACAGTAAGTGACATCTTCTGCCCCAGAACAGGACAAAAACATCATTATCACCTCATCTAATCCTTACAACCCAGAAGTAGGTGCTATTGTTATCTCTACTTTGCAATTTGAAGAATCTAGTTAGATGAAGATCAGAGTCACATAAGTATAACTTTTTGAGGTGGGATGAACTCAAATTGTTCTGTCTCTAGGCCTAACACTCCATCCACTGCACTTCTTAGCCGGTGGGAAGGGAGTTAGGACCTCACACTCAGTGAGTGCTCTATTGCCAGAAAAGATATTGGTAATCTGTAAAGGTTTATGATTTGGAGTCAGCAAGGTTAGAGGGTGACTCCAGAATAAGGACCTTGGAAGCTCTAGGTGATGATCAGTCCAGTAGGACATTGTGATGCTCAGATTGAGATTCTTAGTTTCATATAAAACCATCTTCTTCTTATTATTATTCAAGTTCAATATTTAACAAAATAAAACTTTAAAAGGATAGAAAATTAGTGGAAGGAGGTTCTCCTTCACTGCTTGGTAAGATTTCTTTTCTCTCCCACGTGTATATTTTAGGCAAACGTAGGATTTGTAGATCCTGCTGGTTTTTAAAAGAAAAGCAAGAGAAAGAGAAAACTTCTCCACCTCCTCATGAGACTGCTTAGTTCAGAATAAGGTAGATCTTGCCTTCTCACACTATTTCCACAAATCATGAGACTCTGATATTTCAGAAATGTCAAGATAGTTGAGCATTTGCAGCTTCATAGACCTGAATTACTTCAGCGCTTGGGAAAGTGGAGCATGCTGGGAGCTGGGAGTTTTTTATTAAAGGGTCACACACCCCACTTCCATCATATCCCTGGTGATCTGGATGTCTATCAGATGAGATTATTGAAACCCTTTGGGGCTGAGTAAAACAGAAAGCAGAAGATCCTACCATTGACACTTACTACTTATATTACTTTGGACAAAAAACAAACAAACAAAAAACCCACCCCAAACCTCCCTGGGTCTCAGTTTCTACTTTTCTGTCAAATTTTCATTTGCTGGATTGAGCAATGTATTGAGAGCTGTGGCCCCCTAGATATCTCTCTCTCTCTCTCTCTTTCTCTCTTTCTCTCTCTTTTTCTTTCTTTCCTTCTTTCTTTCTTTCTCTCTTTCTCTTTACAAATATATACATATATGTATACCCACATACATATATATACACATTAGTACACACACACATATATATACACACATACGTATATGTATGTATATATGTTTAACTTTTTTGATTGTAAAGTTCATGGTAATAAAGATGTAATTAAGTCATGTTTTCAAATAATGATATAAACAACACAAAGTCAACTGAAGAATAGCAGCCAGATAATTGAGACTTCCATTTTGAGATTTATAAACCTTTATTACCTCATTTGATTGTCATATCAATGCTCTAAAGTAGGTACTATTGTTATTCTTATTTTACAAATGAGAAAAACTGAGGTTTTAAGGGGTTAAAGGACTTGCCTGAAGTCACACAAGTAAAAGATCCAGGTCTTCCTCTATTCCCTTCCCATCTCTAGCCCTTGTACCATACTTCTAGCAACTGAGGTGAAAACTCCAGCGTGCGCACACGTGTGTGTGTGTGTGTGTGTGTGTGTGTGTGTGTGTGTGTGTCCATGAACTGGATAATTATTCTTACTTACTATTTCTGTATGCTTATAAAAAGCCACCAACCTTTAAGGGAAAAATAACTGCCAAAAATTATCTATATTCTACACGAAAGTGTGGCTTATTTATTTCAAAAATAAGGATCATTTCCTACTAAGTAAGGCAGGGATTCCAGAATAATTTTGCTTTTTGTGGAATATAATATATATATATTGATGCAAGTATCAAGTAGCAAACATGGATAAAAAGTCTAGGGAGTGATTCTCCTTCAGTGTTCTTAGAGCAGGAAACTGACTCAGATTGGATGGAAATAGTTAGAACTCTGTGGAACAATGAATGTGATAAGAGCTTCATCCAGTCTCTGCATTTGATCTGTAAATGTCAGCACGCTTCTAGGCATATCCAGAAGAATAGAATTGTTCTGATGTTTTGTTTTTGGTCTGAGATTGAAGCCTGAGCGTCTTGGGACCAGTGACTCTAGATGACCTTCCCGTGCCATGGATGGAGCTACATTTCAGCCCCCAGAGGGTACAGTCTACAAAACCTTCTGCCTCACAAGAGCAGGTGCAAGGAAACCAGAAGAAATCTTCCTTGCTTCGTAGACCAGGACTTATTCTGTGCCAGGAATTAGGTTTCACAAGCCCTTAAAAGAAATGGAGAAAGCATGTTATTAAGAGAATCCAGACACAACAATTTATTTTTAAAATTCATACCTGTAACCAATAAAGCTGAATATTTATAGTTTACAGTATAAGCTGTATGTTTATTTTTCCAGAAACATTTAAGTAAATCTGACTTGAAAAGAAAACAAAATAAAGCAAACAAATAAACAAAAAAGAAACAAAACAAAACAAACCAACTTACCATCTATTAATAGGGTAATGACTCATTAGACAAAGTTTATTTTAATATGGCCATGGGGAAAGAAGGAGGAGGTGAACCTTCCTGCCAAATTATGTTTTGAGTTTGTAGCTTGGGAATAAAAGGCATCCCTTCAAAACATTCAGATGCTCTTTAAAGATCTCTACTAGTCCCTCACCTTCCCACCCCAGGCATCCTTCCTATTAAACCTTCCAATTTGACACACACCTGCAAAGCCTCCCCTAGACCCCCACCCCCTGATGTCTATGAGAGCCCCATGTGCACAACAATGGCATTATGTAGCCCTTAATCATCTGGGAACACCTACTTTTGTCCTCTTAAGGCTTTCTGGCCATCTCAATAGAAGTCTTTTTCTTTATAAACCAGTGCAAACTGAAAATAATTTATCCAGTCTCAAAGAAACACTTTTAAAAAGCCTACCAATTTCATTACAACATACACCTCCTCACTTTAGATTCTGGCTATCCATATAACATTTATCTGATCAGCTAATTATATATATATATATATATATATATATATATATATATATATATATAAATGGTTCCTATGCCATTAATCTTTGATTTTAAAAAACAAAAACAAAACATCTTCAGGACTTGCAATTTTTCTTTCCTGTCAGCTTATTGGTTGAGACTCAGTTATATTCTTTAATATGTTTATATTTGATGTTTCTTGTGAATATAATTTACATTATTACATTTAAAATGCTATATTCTCTGTGATCTTTGCAAAAACAAACGAAAAAAAAACTTTCCTAATGTGGAAAAAATAGAATTGAAAAAATAGAATGTGCATATGTGGACACATTTTGAACTATCAATTAACAAATATTTATTAAATGTTGCTAGTTGTATCAGGAACTATGAGAAATTCCAAAGAAGGATATGGCCTTATAATAGTACTCTCAAAATGGTAGGTATGTATTTACTGAGTGTTTGATAATAATAAAATAGAACAACACCACTATCAAAATAACTATTGTTTATGTATCACTTTAAAATCTCATTTGAACCTCTTAACTATTTCCATATCAATATGATGAGATTCACAGATTTAGAGCAAGGAGAAACCTTATAGGCCATTGATTCCAACTTTCTCATATTGATAGAAGAGGAAATTAAGACAAAGAAACATAAAATGTTTGCTGAGGATCACACAGCTAATAAATGTCTTAAGATGAATTCGAATCCCTGTCTAGTGTCCTTTTCCACCAATATTCTAAAATATTCCATAAAATGGTCATAGATGAGGAGTTTGGAAGTCCAAACATCTCATTTTCTAGATAAGAAAACTGGTCCAAGAGAGTTTGGTGATTTGCCCAAGAAGACACAGAAGTTAGAGAACAGATCTTCTAATTCCAGGGCTAATGTTTCTTCTTCTACGTCATATTGGATCTCTTTTATTGATTCAATTTAACAAAAAGTTAAGTTCCTACTATTCATGAAATATTGTTTAATCTTCAAGAGTTAGGGAAATTTTTACTTTGACTCAGATTCATCACATCATCAAATTAATACTAACTCATATTTTCAAAGTACAGCAAACCTGTCAAGTACACCTATGTTAACACCATTTTATTGATGAGAAAAATGAAACTCAGAGAGGATGAGTTATTTAGACAGGCAGGGTCACAGTTAATTTTAGAGTCAACGTTCAAATAGAAGACTAATTGATTCTAAAATAAGATTCTTCCATTAGAGGAGCCTCATAGCTTGCACTAATGTGCAAGCCAATGCTTCTTGAACATCTGGATTGGGAATGCAGATGGGATTCATAAATCCATCATGGTACAATAGAAAGTACATTGGATTTGGAATCAGAGGATCTGAGTTGCTTCTATCACTTATTACCTGTGTAACCTTGGACAAGTCAATTAAACTTTCTCTGAGTCTCAGTTTCCTCATCTGTAAAATGAAGGAGTTAGACTAAAAAACACCTTCCTTTATGTAATTTAAAATCTATGAGATGCTGATTCTACCTTCTTTTTTGTATTTATTCAAGGTTTTTAAATTATCTCCTTGGAGGAAGTTTTTTATCTTTTCTTCTTCTTCTTCTTCTTCTTCTTCTTCTTCTTCTTCTTCTTCTTCTTCTTCTTCTTCTTCTTCTTCTTCTTCTTCTTCTTCTTCTTCTTCTTCTTCTTCTTCTTCTTCTTCTTCTTCTTCTTCTTCTTCTTCTTCTTCTTCTTCTTCTTCTTCTTCTTCTTCTTCTTCTTCTTCTTCTTCTTTCTTCTTCTTCTTCTTCTTTTTTTTTTAGTACCCATCAGAAATAATGATCTCCTTTCTAGTTTTATGTTCTCTTTTTCATGCAACATCAGAGCTAAAGTTCCCGTGAAGAGTCTACTGATTTTTTTTTTTTTTTCTTCAGGCCAATAAGCCTGTGAGGAATCAACTGAGGCTGAAAGTACTACTCATTTAAGCATGACCTTGGGGATAGAATTTATCTTTTTATGTGCTTATGCCTTATCTCCCCAAGGGCAAGGACAGATGGTGTGTTAGTCATCTTTCTATCTGCTATAGGGCTTATTGAGCACAGGATCTTGACCACACAAGATCTCCATAATATTGCTTGTAAATCATTTATTTATAACAGAATTTATTTATAACAGAATTCTATTTATAATAGAATGCTGAACAGGGAGTTTCAAATCTCACTTTCACCTTTCACTAGATATATAACCTGGATTAGTCTCCTCTGCAGGGTGACACTTTAATCATTACCATGTTTAATCTTATTATTCTGAATTTTAGAGAAACACTGAGGAATATTTGGATTTTTTTCAAGAACACAATTACAATTTTCTTTTTAGTTAATTAATTAATTAGCTCCAGTCCCCTTTTAATGGTACAGTAGATCTGTACACTGTATCTGTAGTCAGGAAGACCCAAATTCAAATTTGCTATCAGGTACTATTTGTGATGCAGGGAGCATTGCTTAACCTCAGTTTTCTCATTTGTAATGTGGTGATAATGATTGCACCTACCTCCCAGAGTGTTTGTGAGGACAAAAGTAAACAGTATTATTAAAGCTCTTTATAAACTTTAAAAGTGCTATATAGATGTTAGTTATTTTTAACAATAGCTTTAGTACTGATAATATTGTAACATATAGTATAATATATAGTAACTAGTAATTTCTAATTTCTCTATATAGGATTACATTTAATTTAGGACTAAATAAATATTTAATTTGCTAGATATATGCTTTATTAATATAAATCAATATAAAAACATAGATCATTATGTATAGTATTTTGAATCTGAGAAAATCATAGCTAAATTCACCTCAAATCTTCACTTTAACAATAGTTAATTTCATTTTCACTTATGGAAACAATCTTTCACAATTTGGTTTTTTAAATTTTTTATTTACTTTTATTTTTTGAATTCAATTTATTTTTATTTTCAGTTCCAATTTTATCCCTTCTTGTTTCCCCTTCCTTGCCCATTGAAAAAACAAGAAAAATAAAACTCATTGCAAATATCGATAAACATGCAAAACAGAAATTCACATTTCACTTTTTTTCCCAAAGAGAAAAACAACAACAACAAAAAAAGTTTGAATCTGAATTCTTAGTCCACTAGCTCTTTATTTAGAGATGGTTCTTTGGGATTGTGAATGATCATCTTGTGGGTTAGAGTTGCTAAATCTTTCAAAATTGTCTTTACAATATTGTTCTGCTTCTGCTCACTTCTCTTTGTTCCAGTTCATAGAAATCTTCTCAGGTTTTTCTGAAACTATTTTCTTCATCATTTCTTACAAGAAAAAAGTATTTTATCACATTCATATATCATGACTTATTTAGTTATTCCTTAATGGGCAACCCTATAAGCAGCCCCTTCAGTTTCCAATCTTTGTTGCCATAAATATTTTTGTACACATAGACCCTTTCCCTCTTCTTTTGATCTCTTTGAAGTTTAGACTTGGTAGTCATATCTTTGGATTAAAGATTTTAATAGCTTTTGGAGCATAGTTTTTCATTGCTTTCTAAAATGGTTGGACTACCATTTTCCCACATTTGCTCAAGCATTTATCATTTTTTTTTTACTTTTCTTTTTTCTTTTTGGGAAACTCAGCCTATCTCATGGTTTTGTGATGGTACCTCATGATTATTTTAATTTTCATTGCCCTGGTTATTAGTGATGTAGAGCATTTTCCCACATAGTTAATGATAATTTGAATTTCTTTTCTTTGAAAATTGCTTATTTGTGTTCTTGGACTTTTTATCAATTGGGGAATGACTCCTCTTCTTGTAAGTTTGGCTAATTTCCTAATATATTTTAGAAATGAGAACTCTATCAGAAAAATCTGCTGCAAATGTTTTTATCCAGTTTTCTTTTTCTTTTTTAATTTTAGCTGCATTAATTTTGTTCATGTAAAAAAGTTTTAATTTCATGTAATCAAAATTGTCCATTTTATTGACTGTGAATTTCTCTGTCTCTTTTTTTGATCACGAACTCTTCCCAAAGCCATGGATTTGACAGGATTTTTCCCCATGCTTCACTAATTTGTTTCTAATTTCATTCCTTTTTCCTAAATCACATACTCATTTTGAGCTTATCTTGGTTCACAATGTGAGATGCTGGTCTGTGGTTCATTTTTGCCATACTAAGATTTTCCAATAGTTATTGTCAAATAGTGAGTTTTTGCTGTAACAGCTGAGCTCTTTAGGCTTATCAAATTCTACATTTTATTAATTTGCTTTCATGTATTATGAAGTATGTTCCATTATTCAATTTCTTTATTTCTTTTTGTTATTATAGCTTTGTAATGTAGTTTGGGATATGCCCCCCTTCCTTCCCATTTTCTTCACTGATTTCTTTAATATTCTTAACCTTTTGTTTCTCCAAATAATTTGTTTATGATTTTTTTCTAGCTCTATGAAATAATTCCTTTGCAGTTTGATTGTTTTGAGATGGAATAGGTGAATTGATTTACATAGTATTGTCATTTTTATTATATTAGTTCAGCCTACTCATTAGCGATTAATATTTTTCCAATTATTTAGATTTGTATGTTTGTATAAGGAATGCTTTATAATTGTGTTCATATAGTACCTCTTTGTCTTGGAAGATATAATCTCAAGAGTTTTATACTTTATGTAATTCTTTTTAAATGCATTTTTTCTGTATCTTCCTGCTGAGTTTTGTTGATATATGCAGGAATATTAATGATTTGTTTATTTTCTAACCTGCCACTTTGTTGAAATTTTTAGTTATTTCAATTATTTTTAGTTGACTCTAGGCTTCTCTAAATAAAGCATCATATCATCTATAAAGAGTGTTTATGCTTATTTCTTTAATATATTTTTGTTGTCTCATTGCTATAACTAGCATTTATATTACAATATTAAATAGCAATGATCATAATGGACATTTTTATTTCATTCCTGATCTTATTGAAAAGGCTTCTAGCTTATTCCCATGACAGATAATCCTTGCTCTTAGTTTTAGATACATACTACTTAACATTTTAAAGACAACTTTGTTTATTCCTGTGCTTTCTAGTTTTGTTTTGTTTTTTTATAACAGTAATGAGTGTTGTATTTTGTTAAGATTATTTAAGCATTCTATTCTTTTCTGTTCTGGTAGTCTGGACAATTTATATTTTTGTAAATATTCAATCATTCAATTTCTGTCACCTCAAACTACTAGCAGTATCTGCCTTTTCTGAAACATTCATTTTGTCTCATAAAGATTTGGTGACAGTGTTGGAGAGCCAAGTTACATATGGAAAGTGCTTTGGAAAACAAAAAACTTGGAAGATAATGGAGCAAAAGTACATCATCACCTCCATTTTATATAAATGACCAAAAATTTCAAAACAAATGTAACAATGACAAAAAGAAGAAAACTAAAAGACCATACCACAATGTAATTCTTATTAGGGGAAAAACAAACCCAAACCCCAAACTGAAGATTCAGTTTTTCAGCATGTCAATTCTGATGCTTTTATACCCAGTGGTAAGGGTGACAATGTGTTCCTTCAGGACATTTTTGTTTTAAATGTTGGCTTTTGGAGTTAATTCCAGAGAAGGACTTTATGCCCCTGAACTAGTTGAAGTACTGTGAATCAGATTAATTCTGAAGCTTGAGGGTGAAGGAAAGGAGTTGGGAGACAGAGTAGTCTAGCAGATAGAGCACTAGACAAAGAATCAAAACGATTTTGGTTTAATCCTATCTTAGATATTTTCTAACTTGGTGATCCTGTATAAATTGCTTAACCTTTCTGAGCCTAATTTCTTCATCTATAGAATGATGGAGTTGAACTTGATGATCTTTAAGTTCCCTACCATCTTTAAATTTATCATCCTATGAGCTGGCTATAGAGAAGTGTGGAATCTGTGGGAGAAAAGAATGGAGAAAGGAAGGGCTCCAAAGTAGTGAGATTGGGGATAGCTATGTGTATTAACAATGCATAGGAAGAAATAGGCAGGCAGCAAGAGAAATAGAAAGAAGAAGTAGAGTTTGTGATCATCAGGATGTAATAGTTAGGGGATCTCATTGATCAATTACATCCTAAAAAAAAAAGAAATACCCACTATAAGATACTTGACAAGAATTCATGCAACCTCTGCCTGACGACATTCAGTAAAGAGGGAATACATTGCCTCTGGAAGCAGACCATTCCACTTTTAGAGGCCTCTAATTATTAGGAATTTTTTCCTGACATTTAGCTTAAATTTACCCTTTGGCAGCTTCCATCCACTACTCCTGACTCTGCCCTTTGGGGCCAAACAGAATAATTCTAATCCCTTTCCCATATGGCAGCTCTTCAAATTCTTGAAGATAACAATTATATCCCTCTTGAGTCTTCTCTTCTTCAGGCTAAATTTGTCCAGTTCTCAACCTTCTCTCAAACCCCTCACAATCAGCCTTTTTTGTCTCCTCCAGGGTCAGCCTAGACACTGAGGAAAATTAATTGCTGACAACAGGTTAGTTTGCAGAAGAGTGCAGTGGCAAAGGTGGAAAATAGGTCCAACTAAAGCATCTCTTCCTATTATCCCAACGGGTTATCCTTATCTCTTAAGACCCAAGAAAACAAAGAATTTTAGGCAAGTATTTAGGATGGATTTGGGGGGAGAAGAAGGATGAATAGCAATGCTTGATCTACTAAAGATAAAGACTCATGATTTTTTTAAAAAATCAATTTACAGCAAAACATATTAAAATCATAGAAAAATTATGAAAATGACTGATAATGACAAATAATAGATGATTGAGCAGAAATAAATAACAATCAATTTGAAACAAAGAAAATGGAATCAAATGGAAGATGATGGAATAATAATAATTCCTCCCCTTTCCCCCATGACAATGGAATGGCTCTAAGAACTTCTAAATTGGTACAGAAATTTAGTTAAAGAATTAAATAGAAATGCTTAAGAAACAAGGAGAAAAAGTAGAGTTCTTAAGGAAGAAATGAATATATTGATAAGAAACTAGAAATTTAGAACAGAAGATAAACTTTCCAGATGGGTAGATTTTTCAGAAAAAGATAATTGTGGCATTGGAAAACAAAAATGCAAATTCAGAAGAAAAATCAACTGAATGAAATCAAAAGATGACAAGATTACAAGAACACATCTGAGTTCTGCAAAAATGAGAATGCTGAATTGACAATAATATGGAAAGTGACAATCTAAGGATTATAGATTTTTCCAAAAAATCATGAAAAGGATAAATATGAATAACATATGTAAGTAAATCACATCTGAAAATTGCATAGTTATATGACAGAGAAAGAGAGAGAAGAAAGAGAGAGAAGAGAGAGGATAGAGAAAGAGAGAGAGAGAGAGAGAGAGAGAGAGAGAGAGAGAGAGAGAGAGAGAGAGAGAGAGAGAAGAGAGAGGAGAGAGAAAGAGAGAGAGAGAGAGAGAGAGAGAGAGAGAGAGAGAGAGAGAGAGAGAGAGAGAGAGAGAGAGAGAGAGAAGAGAGAGGAGAGAGAAAGAGAGAGAGAGAGAGAGAGAGAGAGAGAGAGAGAGAGAGAGAGAGAGAGAGAGAGATTGTAAAGCTGAACTCTGAAATTAAAAAGCCAGTGATAGTCCTGAAAAGGAAGAGATAGTGAGATAGTGATATGTATTTCCCTTCTCATGACTGAAAAGGAGGCAAGGGTGTGTGTGGAGTATAAGGGCAAAATGTTTAATACATTGTTGATTACTACATATAGATATAAATATAGATTTAGATATAGATATATAAAACTTTTGTTAAATTATTTTTCCTTGTTATGAAAGTTGGTTCAATATGGATGGTGTATGTTCTATATCCAGAAATAGTTGTGATTCAAAGATAAAAACAATATGTACCTGAGCATGTGAATATATATTTAATGGAAGAAACACAAACTCTAAATGTAAATAGATTAAATCCTAAGGCTCTACTATTATATAGAGGCAGCATGATTTAGATATCAGATAAGTAGATAGATAGATAGATAGATAGATAGATAGATAGATAGATAGATAGAAAGATAGATAGATAGATAGATAGATAGATAGATAGATAGATAGATAAAGATGCAGCTGGAATGTCAGAAAGGACCAAACTAAAATTGTACTTATTTACTAGCTATGTGAACTTGAATAAGTCACTTAAAATTCTTTCATCTTGTTTCTTCCCTTGTAAAACTTGGACAATACTAACTTCTGGCTTTCAGGTTCATGAGGTGAAAAGGAGATAATATATATATATATATATATATATATATATATATATATATATATATATATATAAAGCACTCTTTAAATCTTGTGTCAACTGCTACTTGGTGACAAGTCTCTCTACTTTTTCCTTGGTGAAGGGTATAGGAGAAAGATAAGATAGGTTGATGCATATGTCAGGTGCTATTGCACCAGATGAAATACTAGTAGGAAGAGATTCTTTTTCCAAAATGTTGTAGGTCAAAGATCCAAAGAAGAAAAACATAACCAATGGGAAAAGAAATGGGTTCAGGTCTTAATGTCATGGTATTAACTAGAATGATAAAGATTCATTTCTGGCAAGAAGATAACTGTGCTAAACAAAAAAGATTTCTGGGTATAAGACTGTGTTGCAGTAAAAGTGACAAAGTTGAAGGTATCAAATAGAATTAATGTAAGCTACAGAACCAATCTTACAATGCAAAGAACCAAGAGATTCTCATTTAGTGATACAAGTTTTCTATCTTAGAAAATTGGTACTTTCATTTGGTACTTTCATTTGAGTATGTGTGTGTGGAGGGGTAGGAATTCTTTTAAATTACCTAGCAAAAAGAGAGAGTTAAATGTTTATCATCTTGCTGAGAGCTAGTACTATCATTATTTCAAGTTGTGTTTCCATCAAATGTGCATAAATGATCTGTATTTAACATTTATTTTGTCCATTGGAATTACCTGTCTCATGCCTGACTCATACTGTACCTTTTATATGGGGTGATCCTTTTGGGGACATTCTGGACATGAACCACACTTGAATCTTTTGTAATTTTCCCTTGGAAATTGGGTTGGGGACATAATGAGCCAAGGAGTATGAGAAAAGTAGTCTGACCCTCTTTAAGGTGTTCAAATTCTCCATAGGGCTGACTAGTCTAGAGTGAATACATGGATCCAGTCAGATCTTCTGTTTAGTGGAAAGTGGGTAGATTCAGTGGTCCAATGCACTGGGCCAAACAACAGGTCCTTATTATCAGAGTCTTAATGATCAATAAACCTCTAAATTTAGACTACATTACAGGTCAGTTTAAGGTACCAGATCTGGCAGGTGACTTATAATTATGTATTTATTATTCTGTTTCATAATAACTTCTGTTTAAGGGCAATAAATAATATGTGGGGGAATAATTTAAGAAGTGATTACAAAGTAAATGTTTGATCTGTATTATGAGAATTTAGTCAGAGGTTTCTTGGAAGTGGTTCAAATATTTTCAAAATAATCCTGCAAGCTCACTCTTCTGTAATGCTTTTTGGTTAACAAAGTACTTTTAGTCAAAACTCCCCTTCATATCATACCCATTTTATAGATATAAAACTGGAAAATCAGAGGGATGAAATGACTTAGAAATATAGCAATATATTGTAGATTCTAGTGGTTTGTAACCCTCTCTTTTCAGTCTTAACAAAGATTTGTGTGGGGAGGAGGTTAGGAATTTTATGTCATCTGTCAGGAGTGTATGATGTTGTATAATTGACACACTTTATTTAAATATCATCTGGATTACTAGCATTCACTCCCTTGCTTTTTTGAGGCTAGGCAATCAACAAACCAATACACTGACTCCTTAATTGGTAGTTTTTGCCAAAGTCTTCTGTGTCAATATTCACACTTTAATGATCTGAAAGTCTATTTGACCTGGCTTCAACACACTCTTGCATGTGCTTCCCTTTCTTAGTCACAAACAGGATAATATTTTCTCTCTAGTTGAGAGGAGAGGAAGTCCTAAGTCCATAGGACTTCTTTCCTTAATTTTCAGTCTCCAATACACTCTTGTTCTCCTTCTAAGGGAGAATCTTAGTTCTGTTGCTCTTCTTCCCCTCAATTTCACACCTAAATAAACGCCTGACTTGGACCTATTAGGCAGTCAGTTTGGTCTGACCAAAGTTGACCAAAAATAGAATTTTCTTGAGTTAAACAGACCCTCACCAACACTCCAAAGAATTAATTTAGTTCAACTTTCCTTTGGACCTTATTTAGATTTGAATGAAGGTATACACATGTTTAGAAAATATGCAGATTACAGGAAACTGTAATCTGTTGGATAATAGAATAGGAAGCCAAAAAAAAAATCTTGACATTTCCAAATGATGATGCTAAAGTAGATTTACTTATTTATTTTTGCTTCCAATCTACAGGTCAGGGATCAGGCTGCTGATGAATTAAGAAGTTTGTTAGTAGTTTCATATGTGTGTGTGTGTGTGTGTGTGTGTGTGTGTGTGTGTGTGTGTTATTGTTGTTGTTATTGTTGTTGTTGTTGTAGTACTCTTCAAAGCTCCATAAGGCAGAGAGAGACCACCAGTATCATTTTTGATTCACTCAGCTTCAGGACTTAGCCTAAAGTTGTCTAGAATGGAGGATGAGTCAGTTTTCACTTTTACTCCTTAGATTTATCTAGCCCCAGACTTCTATCCCAGGGCTTCTTAAACTTTTTCACTTGTGACCCCTTTTTGCTGGAGAAATTTTTATGTGACTTTAGGTATGTAAATATATAAAATAAGTATACAAATGAAAAATGTTCTGATACACCACATTCAGTTAAAAGACCCCACATAAGGTTGTGATCTTAAGCTTAAGGAGCTGAGCTCTAGGACATGCTTCATCCTTCCAGATACACATAAGAACACCAAGATACTAGGGCTTAGCTATCAAAGGTATCTTGCCAGTTGACTTGCTGCCAGTTGCTACCTCTCTCTTTTCTCCTAATCTTATGTTTCACTTCTTGCTCAAATAATAATAGAATCAACATTTGTACTGGAAAGGGAGTGACATTTTATTACTACTCTTTTATTCTTTTATCTATGTTTTTAACTTCTAACAGATTGTAAGCTCTTTGAGAACAGGGACTATCTCGTTCTTATATTTATATTCCCAATTTGCCTTGTACAGGGTCTGGTAAATAGTAAACGCTTAATAAATGTTTATAAATTGATTAAAGGTTATTTGAAAATGAGGAATCAGAGTCATGGAGAGAAAAGTAAATTCTTTAGGATCACATAAATTGTAAATGAACTGGAATTCAATCCCAAATCTTCTGACTTCAAATTTATTACTCAGATACAATAATATGAATAATTGATTTAGAGCTGACAGGAACCTGAGAAGTTATCAACTTCAATTCTTATATTCTTCCATTCCTTTTTTTTTGTTATAGCTTTTTATTGACAAAAAATGTGCACGGGTAATTTTTCAACATTGACCCTTGCAAAAATTTCTGTTCCAAATTTTCCCCTCCTTCCTTCCACCCCCTCCCCTAGATGGCAGGTAGTCCCGTACATGTTAAATATGTTTAAGTATATGTTAAATACAATATATGTGTACATATTTATATAGTTGTCTTGCTGCACAAGAAAAATCAGATTTAGAAAGAAGGTAAAATAACCTGAGAAGAAAAACAAAAGTTTAAGCAAACAATAACAGAAAGAGTGTAATTGCTATGTTGTGGTCCACACTCATTTCCCAGTGTTCTTTCTCTGGGTGTAGCTGGTTCTGTTCATTACTGATCAATTGGAACTGATTTGGATCCTCTCATTGTTGAAGAGAGCCATGTCCATCAGAATTGATCATCATATGGTATTGTTGAAGTACATAATGATCTCCTGGTTCTGCTCATTTCACTTGCATCAGTTCATGTAAGTCTCTCCAACCCTCTCTGTATTCATTCTGCTGATAATTTCTTATAGAACAATAATATTCCATAACATTCTCCAATTGATGGGCACAATCCAGTTTCTAGCCACCACAAAGAGGGCTGCCACAAACATTTTTGCACATACAGGCCCCTTTCCCTTCTTTAATATCTCTTTGGGATATAAGCCCAGTAGTAACACTGCTGGATCAAACGGTATGCACAGTTTGATAGCTTTTTGAGTATAGTTCCAAATTGCTCTCCAGAATGGTTGGATACATTCACAACTCCACCAACAATACATGTGTCCCAGTTTTCCCACATCCTCTCCAACATTTGTCTTTATCTTTTCCTGTCATTGTAGGCAATCTGAGAGGTGTGTAGTGGTATCTCAGAATTGTCTTAATTTGCTTTTCTCTGATCAATAATGACTTGGAACATTTTTTTCATATGACTAGAAATAGTTTCAATTTCTTCATCTGAAAATTGTCTGTTCATATCCTTTGACCATTTATCAATTGGAGAATGGCTTGATTTCTTATAAATTAGAGTTAATTATCAGAACCTTAACTATAAAAATGTTTTCTCAGTTTATTGCTTCCCTTCTAATCTTGATATAATCAAAATTTTCTATTTTGTGATCATAATGTTCTTCTTTGGTCACAAATTCTTTCCTCCTCCACAGGTCTGAGAGGTAAACTACCCCATGTTCTTCTAATTTATTTATAATCTCATTATTTATGCCTAGATCATGAATGCATTTTGCTCTTATTTCGGTGTATGGTGTTAAGTGTGGGTCAATGCTTAGTTTCTGCCATACTAATTTCCAATTTTCCCAGAAGTTTTTGTCAAATAGTGAATTCTTATCCCAAAAGTTGGGGTCTTTGGGTTTGTCAAACACTAGATTGCTATAGTTATTGACTCTTTTATCCTGTGAACTTAAGCTATTCCACTGATCAACTAGTCTATTTCTTAGCCAATTTTAAATGGTTTTGGTGACCACTGCTTTATAATATATCAACTCTTATTTTTTTTTCTTTCTTTTTTTTAATAGTTTTTATTATGCATGGGTAATTTCACAACACTGACAATTGCCAAACTTTTTGTTCTAATTTTTCCCCTCCCCCCAGGCAGGTTGACCAATACATGTTCAATATGTTAAAATATAAATTAAATACAATATATGTATACATGTCCAAACAGTTGTTTTGCTGTACAAAAAGAATCAGACTTTGAAATAGTGTACAATTAGCCTGTGAAGAAAATCCAAAATGCAGGCGGACAAAATTAGAGAGATTGGGAATTCTATGTAGTGGTTCATAGTCATCTCCCAGAGTTCTTTTGCTAGGTGTAGCTGGTTCAGTTCATTACTGCTCTATTGAAACTGATTTGGTTCATCTCATTGTTGAAAATGGCCACATCCATCAGAATTGATCATTATATAGTATCAACTCTTATTTTCAAAATGAGGAGATTGGGGTCAAAAGAAGTTAAGTCACACAAGTTGTATGTCAAAGGAAGAATTCAAACTCATATCTTCTGACTCCAGATTGATCTGTGAATATTTACCTACTGTGCCTTCATACTCTATGGAGAATCTAAGGCTATTTATGCAACATGCAGTTTTATTTCCTCAATTTATGCTCTCTTCACAATTTTGATGAACTTGTTTTTTGAGAGTAGAGATAGGGCCTTCACTTGCTGAAAGAAATCTTTTTTTCTTTCTTTGTCTCTTTTCATGTGCAATTATGTCACCTGGGCCTATTTATCTAATTTAGTTTTCACAAACCTAGATAAATATTTCTATTTTTTAATAGGGGAAATAGGGAAAAAAAGGGATTAAGCAGTCTTGGCAATTGTATTTCACTTTGTTTTTAATCCAAAAGTCCCATAAAACATAAGAAGGTTAAATGTAACGTTCTGCTCTTAAATATATATATATACATATACATATATATAAAACTGTTTAATAACAAGAAGAGTTTTTTCATGAAAAACAAACAAACAGGGGCAGCTAGGTGGCACAGTGGATAGAGCACCAATCCTGAAGTCAGGAGGATCTAGTTCAAATCTGATCTCAGACACTTAACACTTCCTAGCTATGTGACCTTGGATAAGTCACTTAACCCGAATTGCCTCAGCAAAAACAAAAAACAAACAAACAAACAAACAAACAAACAAACAAACAAACTACAAAACCTCAGGAGTTTTAGCTGACTAAAATCTTAATGAGTCAACAGAATGATATGGAGAGAGCATTAATAGGAATCTCATATTCACAGAAAGGGTGGTAATAGACCCTGTATTGGTTAGATTCGTTTTGGGGGCCACACTCAAGAGAACTATTGATAAATTGGAATGACTGCAACAGGGTAACCAAATATTCAAAACTATGGTACATTAAGATCAATTGAAAGACCTGGAGATGGTCTTCTTGAGGAAGAAAAGAATTAGTAGGATTCTGAAAGCTATCTTCTAATATTAGAAGGACTTTGAATAGAAAACAAACATTTCTCTTAGTTAACAAACAACTAGGATTAATAGGTGAAAATTATGGAGATTCAGATTTTGGCTCAATTAAGAAAAGAAGAGAATTACCTAATAACCAGAGCAGCTCTACAATGAAACAGAATGCCATGTGAGATAGTGAGCTCCCTGTCTCTAGAAGGATTCAAACAGAGGATGGATATTCTCACTAAGGGGTGAGGAAAAGCAGATTCCTACATTGGAAAGGAAATTGGATTAAAGAAATTCCTCACTTCTTTGTATAAATTCTGAGATCTCATATAAAATGGGATGTCCCCTCTTTTTGGTAAGGAACAAATTATAGAAAAGAAAGATGTTGGCTTAGATTCAGTTCAGAAAACAATTTACTGAGGCTAAGTTATCATTTGTAGGCTCAGTTACCTATGTCTACATTTATAATTTAACATGAAGATAACACCCATTTAATAGCATAATGACAACTATTAATCAGTAAATATATATTGGGCTTCTAAAACGTATATGTAACTGTAATAGAGTATTTTTAGTGGGGAAGCAACAGCCACAGGTGAAAATTGGAAAAAAAAATCATTGAGTAGGACAAATGTGAGTCCCAAAGGTTTGGGCAAATGATACTGAGAAGTAAGATATTTTAATGAAAGGAGCATTGTCAGGGGTTCAAATCCTGTCTCCTGACTTCACTATTCCTGTGACCAAATGGAGTCTTAGTTCTTTCATCTGTAAAATGACATCAATAACATTTCCAGTACTTATTTACTCACAGGGTTGTCTGCTAAAAAATTGTGAGCAAAAATAAATTTGAAGAGATGTGCTGGAGCTCAAGGAAGTTCCTGATCTAAGAATGCAGGACTGGGCTTTTTATAGAATAGGACCTTAATAAATATAGACTGACAGATGATCTTTGAAAACAGAGCATTTTAGAACCAGAAGAAACCTTCAAGATCATCTTGTTCAATCTCTTCATTTTATAAATAGGAAACCTGAGGCCAAGAGAAGAAAAGGACAAGATCACAGAGTTATACTGTTATAGTTCTGGGATTCTGGTCAGATTGAGTCTTAAATTAAAAAAAAATCCATATCTCATTCTTTAAACAGTGGTAGCCCCTGAAGGCTGTCTATGTTAGTGGCAATTGACCAGAAAATTCTAGATAAACAGTTATTTAACTTGTCTATTTTGGTCAATGTCTAGAGAGTACACTAGATGTTCGAATAAGGATTTTAACTACCTTTTCTCTACTTAAAAAAAAAAAAAAAACTACTCTCCCTTCCCCTTTGAGTCAACATGTGCTGGGCTTTCCTAAAAGAATAGCATTAAGCAGAGAGTGGGGAAAGCAGTAGTCCTGGTGAGCCCTTAGCGATCGATGTCATTAAGGACTTTTCTTGCCTGCTATTGTTATAGAGTTGGGAATATGGTTTGCTTTTCTTGGTCTGGGAGGTAATAATGATGATTCTCCTTATTTTTAAAGCCCTTTCCTGCTGCCCACAGCTATATACAGCTGTCTGAGACAAAGGCTTGAGATTCTGTGCCACTGGACTGGTTGCAGGATGCTAGCTAGAGCTTTGGGATTTGTTTCCTGGTGGGTCTTCTGAGGGCTTAAAAAGATAAAGGAAAAAGACAAAACCTAGTGTTCTTACCCTCTATTCCAGACACGTGCACCTACAGCACAGCTGAACAGACACCCTTGGTGAAGGCACAAATAGAGGATTTACTCTTTCTTCCACAAACAGAAGGAGCCTTCCAGCCAAAGACTGAAATGAGTAACTTCCAAGAGCCCTTGTGCATAAGGAAAACAGAAAATCCCATCTTTCCAGGAACGTGCTTGTATTTTTTTCTTTTTTACAAGAAAAATAAAGCCAAATGCAACTAATGGAAGGATGTAATTCAATGGTGGTAGTGGCAGTGGTGGGGAAATTGAAGAGGAAGAGGAAGTAAAGAAAGCCATGAGTGATTCTTTTTCCTCAGAGATTTCTGGAGAGAATTAATTCCTTTCTGAATTCTGAGGTTGTGTCTGAAGTCTTCCCTTTCATTGTTGTATTCTCTTTGTCTATCTGAATGCAACCAACCCACCAAACTGTTCACTACCTTGCCCCAAAGATATATTTGTAAAGTCTAGAAGCTGAGGCCTCATTTAGTTGAATCAGCTCAAGGGATCTTGAGTTTGCTACTTGAGGGTACAATCAGTAACACAGGCTCCTCATATGCTTTTAAGGAGAGAGGAGTTCAGCAGTGTACATCTAAAAGGAGGAAGTGGTCAAGGCTGTTTCTGGACACCTCTCAACATACATTCTTTCCCGTGGTGTTGGATTTGTCACTTTCCCTAGTCTATTTTCTTCCTCCATTCTCCTCTGGTGTTATCAAAGAGGACTAGCCTGAGAAGTTTTGTTCTAGACCATTTTGGAAAGCACCTCATGCATGTCAGAGCTTCCAGAACTGTCACTTGTAACTACCCTAGTTTTGAAATTAAAAACAGAGGATCCTGTTGACTAATAATACCTCTTGTTAGCTAATTGTCTAACAACAAATAAACAGGAGACAGCCAAAAATGTCCCACTGTTTGGATGACTGATTTCACCGTGGGAAAATGAAGACCCCTCAGCCTTTGAGTCCCCATGAGAATGTTCTCTTTGGAGTAGACTGAGCAAACATAGAGATCCAACCCTGGAGCATTGCTCTGGAGTTTCAATTTAGGCTTTTCCTAGGCAGACAGGTTGGTGGGCCGGCCTTCATTCTGTGTCTGGGCGAATGTAATCATTCACCCACTTACAAGCAGCCCTACACCTATCTAGTGTGACCAGTCATTCATCTTCCAGGGGGCTGATGTTTGAGGGCAACCTGGATATTCAGCCAGGAAACTTCAATAGAAAACAATTCTAATGTATTGTTTACAAATCAATTTCCCCTTTCAAATAGTCGGTTGGGAGAATGGGGTAGCCAGAGCAAGCCTGCCCGGTGCCCCACACCTGTCACTCTTCACTTCCTAGCCAATGGCCACACTCTATTGATTCTTTAATCCCCTCTCTTTGAAAACCTGAGCCAGCTGATGCTCGGTAATTCAAAAGAAATTTCTTTCCTATAGAGTCCACCTCTACAGGTAGTGGCGCACCCAGGGCTAATTTTCCCAGAGAAAATCTTAATTGGTTTCTTGTGAATGAATTGGTAAAGCTCGTAATGGTTTTCTTTAAGGTGGAAGGAATCCAAGGTCCCCAAACGCCAAGGTTGATAAAACGACCTTTAAGGCCCTTTCAAACTAAGTCTTATTTTAGAGAGATCGGAGAAAACTCTCAATTGTCTGATGACACCAGACGGTGAGAAGTTGAGTTTAGGACTATTACAGGGCTTATGTACCCACTATGAGTGGGTAACTTCCCCAACGGATTGATATTGTCTTAGGAGTGCTGAGAGGATTGGGTCAGCAAAGTACTAAAGAAACTTAAACGTTAAAAAGCAACCAAAACAAACAAACAAACAAACAAAAACTTTTTTATTTACACGGAGTATCTGAAATACAGAGCGTGTAAACTTTCAGATCATATACATAATAATAGAATAAACTCTTTATGTACAAAAATACATTTTCATATGAATGAAACATCTTGAATAAATTAAACTCCTATGCAGCGCCGCAGCTGAATAGCCCGTGTCTGCTGCTCTGAGCCCTTCTCTATAGCACTACGACGGTGCTGGAGGTCACGATCCATAATGCATGAAGCCCACTCCTTGTCTCTCCTTTTTAAGCCTTTTCATTGTATTGTCAGCCCGTTCAAACCAAATTTTCATGCTCGTTTTTCTTCATTAGAGTTCTACAAATTGTAAAATTGACTTTTCACCTCGTCTTCAGCAGCTGACCTGCCCCTTTGCTAACTCTCCCTGCAGTGGGGGCTCAGCTCAGCAGCGCCACAAAGAAGGGAGTCTTGGGGAAGTTCACAAAGTGCAAAAAGGGAAGGACGCAAAGTGAAGGATTCTGCTAGGGGCTGGAGGGACCGAGGTGACTTAGAGCCCCAGGGGCGAACCCCCACTCGAGCTTCTCTCAGGATAGCTGAGCAGGGGAGACCCAAACTGTTAACTGCATCCCTAGCCACCCACCCACACACCCACACCTCCTTCTCCACCCTTCCTCTCCTTTAGAGTTTCCAGGGACCTCCCCGAGGTCACTTGTGATCCGCCCGCCTGTATCAGAGCGGAGTCTGTGTATGGGCGCACCACGGGCTCGGCTAACGATAGGGCACGAAACAGGGAACGCCGGGGACTAAGTCTTTGGGCAGGCCGGGGAAGAAGAGGGGGTCGGGGTTTCCGCAGCCAAAGTCCTCGGAGGCTGCGGGGCTGGATGGGTTAGAGAGAGGAGATGAGGAACAGCAGGAGGAGGGTGGGGAGAACGAAGAGGAGGAGGAGGCTGCAGGTGGGGAAGCGCTGGAGAGCCACGATTCTCCATCGCTGGCCGAGTTGGGAGAGTCGGCGGGGTGGAGGTAGGTTGGTAGGAGCAGCTCCTTGGGGGGCCCTTGCAAATACTGGTCAGCGAGACGCAGGGTCTCAGCGAGGGCCCAGATGTAGTTGTACGCAAAGCGCAGGGTCTCGATCTTGGTGAGTTTGGTTTCGTCTGGGAAAGTGGGCAACACGCTTCGCAGTTCGTCCAAGGCTGCGTTCAGGTTGTGCATCCGGTTGCGCTCTCGATCGTTGGCCTTCACTCTGCGGGTCTTGCGGATGGTGTGCAGCAGTGCCTCGCTCCTCACCCGGCCGCGGCCTCGCCGTCTCTTGCGCTCCTTTTCCTCCTCTTCCTCGTCCTCTCTCAACTCTTCTCTCCGGTGCTGTTCGCAGCGCTGCACGGAGGAGGTGGCCTGCGGGAGCCCGCTGCTGTCCTCCTCGTCTGTGAGAAAGTATGACAGGTCGCTGCTGTTCTCGAAGTCCGAGAGGTTGCTGTCCACGAGAGAGGCCATTCCTGGAGGGAAACAGAGAGACAGAAACATTGTGAATGAATAATGTACTTTTTGGAGGGCAGAGGGAGAGGGAGGGAGTGCGGGGTCCCTCCTTAGTGGTGAGGGAATTGCGTTCTTTTCAAGACCCACTTACTAGTAGAGTTCCGAGTCCCGGCCCGACCCCTCCCCCTAAGCGGAGTTCCTTAGACGGAGAGGAAATTGAAAGTTCCCGGAAACTTCCGGGCTAGGCCGCCTAAGAGGGGCCACGCGACAGTCTTGTCTCTGCTTCTATCTCGCCAGTGATCAGCTCGTGTGAGCACGGAGTGTGGCACACGACTGGCCTCAGGACACCTTATATACCCTGAAAAACAATAGGTGCTCCCATCCCCTCCGGCTCTCTCTCTCTTGGGGCCCCCCCACCCCCGCCGGTCTCTCCGCTCCCACTCCCCCCCACCCCCGCCTGAGAGAATGAATGGAGAGAGGCAGCAGGTCGGCCCCGTGCTGCACCCTGGATAATTTGCATAATTTATGCAGGCGGGGGTGAATCTCCCTCCCCCTTCCCCCACGGTCCCGGGAGTGTGCCTATAATTACTGCGGGCCAATCGCGAGGCTGAGCGGCCGCCGGGCCACGTGAGTTATCTCCGGGTTAAATCCTGATTGAGCTTCATTAGTATCTTTGGAGGGGAAGGGTTGCGAGGGATTGGGTAGAATCCCAAGGAGGTCAGACTTGGGGGTGAAGGGAGCGCACTCCTCCCTCACAAAGCCCCAGTAGCCCAGGATTCTGGGGCGCGAGGGTAAGGGGGTGGCACACAGCGCAGGATCGCGTTGCTAGCTCCAACAAATGGAAAAAGTTCACTGACTGGAGCCCTTTCCCTACTGTGCCTGGCCCTCAGGGGCGCATCTCGGAGCCCGGGGTCTGGGGCACAAAGGGACAGTGACTCCGAGGGTGAATCGGAGCGCCTCAGCACTCAGAGGTAGAGATGAAAGGGCTCTTCTTGCCCCGCTCCTGTGCTCCCCCAAACACTATCCACCACCACGAAACAAACAAAGCACCTTCCTCCGGGCTCCGGGAAGAAGAGAAGGGAACAATCAGCGCTAAACCTTCTTTTAATCGCTCTGATAGGTGTGTGAACCCTGTCTGAGCTACTGGGCTGCGGAGCATCTGCACACGTTTCCTGGGCCTGATGGTTCGTGAGACAGTTGTGGAAGGGGGGTAGCGCTGCTGTATAATAATTTAAAAGAACCATTTCACAGCGCTCGGAGGCCTGCGGGAAGTGATTTAAGTCTCGAGGGACTCTGTTCCTACCTCTTTGTCTCTGATGGGAAGATACAATTTATTTTATTTTATTTTTTTAGGGCATGGGAAGAAAATACCGTGTGCATGTTTCTTCCCCTTTTGGTCTTCACTGCCAGTCCCAAAGTGGTGATTTTGATAACTATTATTGTGGGTTTTTTAAGTCTACAAACACACTAGGGACTACTTGTCTAAACCTCTTCTCTCTAGAGAGTCAGACTTCTCTCATGCTTTAGGATGTAATTGTCCCTTTTCTCCAACTTGGGGGAGGGGAACTGGGCTAAAAATGGGGAGATGGAGAATAGCAGAGACCTTATGCTCTTCAATGCAAAGCAGAATTCAGCTTGATAATTTATATAAACTTAGCTGGATATTTCCCAGTTAATTGTCGTGGTGGTTTTAGCCACTTTGCATTATCTGCAACAAATGTCTAATACCCTCACTGCCTTCCCTTTCAAAGGAACCACCGTCCTTCTCGTCTTCTCTAACCCATCAGCTGTTGCGCAGTCAGGGAATTGGAAACGAATTTTAGTATCACCGGGAGTGAAACAATTAGCAAGGGAAATCTGCCAATCTCTCCTCTGTCCCATTAAATCCACAGCCCAGTATAAATGATTTTTGGATTATCTACTGCGTGATCAAGGGGTTGGAAAGACCTCTTTACTCCTCCCTGGAGTATTGGAAGGGGTGTTCTTTTTACTTGTGCTGATAACTGACAGTTAACTGCGTCCCAAAATTATACTTTCGAAACATTGGACAATAGGCCCTTACTTACCCTTTTGAAGAATGCTTTTCTATTCCCTCAAAGATTTCAGACACCAGAAGTCCCAAAGTGCTTTTGAAAAATAAGCTGGACAAAGATTTGGAATCCATTTTGAAATAGCCACGGGCTAAAGGTGTGTGTTGCTTGATCTCTTTTTGTTGTTGCTAGATAGATAGGGAAAAGGGTTAGCGGAAGTAAGCTGAAAACCTTAAAATCTTGGCACTTTTGGCTAATTTTGTCAGCTGTTTTATTTGTCTTTGCCCCTGCCTCCTTTTGTCCAAATGGTTGAGGAGGCAAGGATTTCAGATACATTCCCAGTTTAAAAGAATATTTTGTAATTTCGTTTAGGCACATTTCCCCTCCTCCCCCTGTTCTCCCCATGGGTCTTAAGTTTGTTAAAGCTGTAAATCAACCCAAGTCTTTCAAAAGACATCTTGAAATAATTGTCACTGAAAGGAAATTGTCTCTTATTTTCCAAATGACTGCATGTATTTTGTGCATATTGTATTTTGAAACCCACACTTTTCATATGAATTTTCTATATGTGAATGATTTTGAGCTCTAAAGTGTTCATTCAAATATACACACATATATGTGTACAAATGATATGTGTATATATAATACACACATACATATATACACTCAAAGTTCTCATATTCTCTTTCACTCTTATACGTGCCCATTACCCCCATTTCCTCCCATATATCAATCAATCAACAAAAACCAATTGTTGGATACTCAATTTATGCCAGTTTATCAATTAAGTCATAGTAATTAAAAAAGAAAAGCAAAAATAACTTCTGTCTTCAAACAGCTTACATTCTAATAATAGAAACATAAATCAGAATATAGGAGATAAATACAATATAGATGGAAGGTTACTTTAGAGTTGATGACATTAGCAGGCGTAATTAGAGGATAACCAGGAAAACACTCCTGGAGGAGGTGATGTTTGAGTTGAGTCTTAAAGGAAGTCAGAAATTCTCAAAGTCAGAAGTGGGAGGGAAAAACAATCCAGGCATGAGGAATAGGCAAAGCAAAGGCATAGAAATAGGAGAGGGAGTGTTGTGTGCTAGGAATAGCAAGTTGGTCAATGTGGATGGATTGTTTATTTCTTTTTTTCTTATACTTTTTTCTTATTTCTTTGGAAATGTAGATCTAGAGTTGAAAGGGACCTCAGAGGCCATTTAGTATGACTCATTTCATTTTACAGATGAGGATTCAGAAGTTCAAGGAAGTTAGATGACTTTTCCAAGGTAACAGGTAGTAAACATCTTACCTGGTAGTAAATATTGAATTCAGATCCTCTCATTCCATATCAAAACTCTATTCATTTTCTCTTTTCCAACATGAGAATTCCTTGTATTTATCTCACTACATCTTTGTCATAGAAATTGGTCTTCTTGTATTCTTTTTATGCTTTGTCTGTATATAAACTGTACAGCATCAGTTCTTTTTCTGGTGATGGATAGCATTTTTGTTACAAGTCCTTCAGAGTTGTCTTAAATCATTGTATTGCTGAGAAAAGCAAAGTCATTCATAGATGATCATCTTATATTATTGGAATTACTTTGTACACAGTCCATTTCATTCATTTCCAGACTTTCATGATGAGTATCCTGCTCATCATTTTTTTATGGCACAATAGTTTTCCATCACAATCACATACCACGATTTATTCAGCCATTCTCCAGTTGATGGGCATCTCAATACTGGGACTTGTAGAAAGCCAGGGAAGCCAGTAGGTAGAGATGAAGATGGAAAGCATCCTAGGCATGGTATACAGCATGGACTACAGCATGGGCTACATATAGTCATAGTCAAGAGATGAAGTTTCTTATTTAAGGTATAGTGAGGAAAACAATATTATTGTATCCAAGATTACATGAGGGAAACTAAGGTGTAAGAAAATTGAAAGAATAGGAATGGGGCCAGATTGTGAAGCATTTTTAAAAGCCAGATGATTTTATATTTGATCCAGGAAATGATAGAGAGCCAATGGAGCTTACTGAGTGTAAAGGGAACTGAGGGTGATATGGTCAACTCCTATCAATTTGACATCTGAATGGAGGAGATGTCAGAGGAGAAAAGAAATTGTTTTTGAGAACTTTAACAAAGATAAAATTGACAGGTCTTGGTAACAGACTAGATATAGGGTAAGAGAGAGGGTGAGTAGTAGAGGATTAGAGCTAAATTACTAGCCTGAGTGAGTGAGGGGGTGATGGTACCTTCAATAATGATATCCAGTAAGCATTTTGAGATGCCAGCCCAAGGGGCAGCAGTGAGGCAATGTATGAATAAGTAGATTTGGGAATCATTAATATAGAGATGATGAGGAATAAGAGAAAACATCTTAACAATTAAAACTAACAAAAAAATTGAATGGGTCCACAGATTTAGAATTAGGAGGAACTTAAAGTTGACTTAAAGTCAGTTAGTTCAACATCCCTACTTCACAGATCAGGAAAATGAGGCTCACAGAGTTTAAGTAACTCACCTCAGGTCCCATAATCAGAAGTATCTGAGGTGGGAATCCTACACAAGCTTTCCTTATTCCTAGGCTAGTCTTCGATTCATTATGACATGCTTTCTCCTTTGGTGAATGAATAGAGAGATGTACAAATCAGGACTCTGATTAACTGAGAGCTACCTAATTATTAGTCTTGAAGTAGAAGTGAGGAGACTCCACCACTAACTTAATTAGCATCCTTGAACGAGTCATTGATCATTTATAAGCCTCACTATAGAATGAGGAGGTAGTACAAAATGATTATTAAGGTCTTTTCCAACCCTAAGATTCTATGATTTCTAGGGAGATAACTCTACAATATCTGTGATTTCAACAGTGGGATAATTTCCTCTAATGGTATAATCTCATCTTAATAAATGCTTTTTCTGAGAATGGGTGGCCGACAAATGACATTATCTAGTGGCCAGCTTTCTGGGGATGAGTCTTTCTGTCCTTATGTAGGCTGTTCCTTGGACGGGCACATGGTCTGTGACCAGAACCATCAGATGCTTCGCACAGAGAAAGCTAGTATATTAATACACTGAGGAAAAATGATCAAGCCTTATTGAAATTCCTAGAATTTTTAAGTTATCTGCTTTGTCATTTATTACCATATTTTATCCTTACTTGACCCTGTGAGGTTGATTGGTAGGACAGGTAGCATTATCTCCTTTTCACAAAGGGTAAAGTTGAAGACCAAGGGGAAACCACACCTTTTTTTAGTGGTGTAGTTGAATAAGAATAACAGTTAATAATTATGATAGCTAATATGATTAAAAATCATCATCTCAGTTAATCCTCACAAGAATCTTAGGAGGTAGGAGCTATCATTCCCCCCATTTTATATATGAGGAAATTGAGACAAACAAGAGTGAAATATCTTACAGCTAGTTAATTTCTGAGGCCAAATTTGACCTCAGTCAATTTTTTTTTGACTCCAACTCTATTATTCTATCTTCTCTACCACCTAGCTGCCCCAGAAGAGATATATATATATTTAATCAAAACACATTGCTTTTTCTTTATAGTTGGCTTCCTATTCTGGTGCTATGAGAGAGATCTCAGCGCAGTATACAAACTGCAAATTGTAAATTTTTCCAAATAGAAACTAATTTTTTTGCCATATGTATATATTATTTGTTGAGTTGTTTTAGTCATGTCCTACTCTTCATGATCCCATTTGGGTCATTTGGGATTTTCTTGTTAAAAGTACTGGAGTGATTTGCCATTTCCTTTTCCAGTTCATTTTACAGACAAGGAAACTGAGCCAAACATGTTAATTGTCTTAACCTGGAGTTATGCAGGCAGCAAATGTCTCAGATTGGATTTATACTCAGGTCTTCCTAATTCCAGGCCTGGCTCTCTATATACTCTACCACCTAGCTGCCTATATACATATACATATTTACACACATCTACATATACATAGCCTTAGTTCAGGAGTAACAGAATATCTTTCCTTAAACTTTTCTGCATGTGATTAATAGTCTGTGTTGAACATCATCAGTGTGTACTTTATATTACAAATATTATTATTTGGCTGGAGGAGGGTAGAAAATGCTAGAAAGTGTGTTTCCAAATGTTGAGTGATGATAGAAATCATAGTCACAATAACTATTATTAACTATAACATAATGACATAAGCATTTTCATTCTTCCTAGATAATTTACATGTTCAATTTGGTCAGTTTCTCTAGGTCTCTAGAGAAGCATAAGATGCAAAAAAGTATTCTAAAGCTTTGCAAAGTTGAAGATATCTCTGATTTCATATGTGTTCATGAGGAAGCAAAAAAATAATAATATTCAAAGAAGCCAAACAAACATAGAAAGAGTCTGGCCCATAGGAACTAAAAATGAGGACAATATATTATTTACATAATTATGCTTACACATATTTCATTTCATTGAATATTCATATAAATATTTCAGTTTAGAAATGAGAAACAGAGAGTGGATCTAGGAGTATGGAAAGTAAAAGCAACTCTCTATTTTCTTTACTGATAATCCATGACAGTTGTGGCAGGGGGGAAAAAAGGACAAAAAAATGAGGCAGGAGAATGAAGACAGAGGGTGTCTTTCAGTAACATAGCAAGGAAAATGGCAAATTATCCATGCTTTACACAAATCTGTGTAGGCCCTCAGCCTTTCACCCTGAATCCTACAGTGTTGGCCATGTACATATTCCACCTAGCATATTTCTGCTTGAATAGAGTACTCCATTGAGGAAAGCTAAATTTTCTTTGGTATATATTTATTATGTTTTTTAGGTAAACCAGATGCATTTAGATATAACTCTTAACAAGCACAATTTAGATTCTGATCCATAAGAATTAACTTCCCCAAAAGGTAGGGAGATTTATTTTTTAAATGAGTTTCATAAACTTGTATTTTTATTAAGTGCCTAGACCTATGCTTGGGTATGGGATACAATATGTGTATTTTTGGGGGGTGACAGATGTGCTACTTCCATACATGATCTTAGTTGACAGAAAGATCGTAAGTGTGTTTGGCTTGGGCAAATGTAGGGGCCACACAATGTCTTTTTTGTGCCTGAAGGGGAGAAAATAGAAGAGGCAAATGGGACTGGATGCAAGTGTGGCTAGAGCAAGCTGAGCAGCCCTGAACTTTAAAACCTTAAAAAGAGGCAGAAGGTGCTTTCCCTGAGGAGACATGAAGACCCTCCTGATTACACTGTGGAGTCAGTTTACATTTCATCTGCTAGAGGCTAGGAATTGATCCAGAAGTCTTTACAATGGCTATTGAGTTTTGGCTTAATGGAAAAGTTCTTGAAGTTAAATTTTGTCTCAGTATCTAACACAAAAGGGCTCCCTCCTCTGTATAGACATGCAACTCAAAAGTAATACTGCTTCCACGAATTAGGAAACGGAATTCTTTTAGTCAGGTGGCTTTAGCTTCATCCATTTCTCACTTGCATATTCTTGAAAATATTTTTGGCACAGAATTTTCGATTTTAAGTTGTTAGGAAAATTTGTTAGGAAAATTTCATGGGTGTTTTGTGGATCATTGGTTTTCACAAAGCAGGAACATATTTCCTTAGGCTGTGGCTGTATTAAAAAAAAATTTTTTTGGTAGCGAAATGGATCTCAGTGAATGATACTTTGCCACAGCATTCAACCATTCACGATTGATGCAAAGAATTAAGAAATCATCATACTCAACCACAATGGAGAAATAGTTGAACTGTTTTCTTCCTGCTTTTCTGTTCCTTAACATTTTGCTATATAAACTAATGCTCGGCTTGAATACAAATACATTTTGTTTGTCGTAATTAAAATGTTTTAATGAGACAACCATAAAATCAACCATTAATTATTTTATTTCAAACACTTCTGCTTTCTTTTGAACCAGGTCTATTTAGAAATAGTTTAGAGAGAAGCCTGCAGTTTTATTCTTTCCTCTGTATTATACACAGGAGTGGAGAAGTCATTTATAAATAATTACACAATGTTTGGGGTCTTTGGGCTTGTATAATATATCAAAGCGATTAGTACATGTATTGTTCCATTGTAAACGCTTTTTTTCTCCTTTTCGTCTCACTTGCCTTGTCTTCTTTCCAAACCTTTTTCTCGAAACCTTTTGTCTTCTTCATTCTTTCTGCTTGTTACAGTCCAGGAACATTCTTCTTATTCAAACACTCTCAGCAGGAGCAGAAAAGAAAGCTACTTCTGTCACATCCTAAGTTTTACCATCACTTTCTGGCATTTTCTTTTCTTCTAGTTTTCCCAGACTGCTAATAGGCAATGAAGAATTATAACGCACATGAATTATGGTACTATCCCTTGGTGTTATCCTCTTGTATTGTGGGGGTGTGAGGGAGAGTAAAAAGTTCCCTTTTCTGTGGGCTTAAGGGAGGGATGAGAGTGAGCCAGAAACAATATATTTATAACTTCACATGTCTTTTGAACGTTAATGGTCCTCACGCCCACACTCCATTTTTTCTGTCTCTAAGAATCCATGTCTTACATTTTTGCTTTGGCTCCTAAGAGTTGACATTTAACTGTTTTCTTTTATGGAGGGCATAAAGCCTCTATAGCTTGAAGGATATCTCCCTCTTCACAGAATTGATCTGAATGTCACTCATTTCTCACCTATTATTATTTTAGAGTTTGAAAAGCTTTATTTATGCTCGCAAAAACTTGTGCACATAAGGGAAAAATGTCAAAAGAGTGTTTGCCGCTTCTTTGGGACTTAAACTGTGCTCTGTCATAGGATGGTTTAACTTTATTACCTCTATTATCTGATAGAAACAATATTTTTACAAAATGGTCCCAGGTCACTAACAGGAAAGATAGAATCCCATAGAAAACCAAGTTGGCTTGTCAGGAAAACTCAAGTCAAGTGATCAGACCAGTATTCTACAGTTCAGAAAAGGCTTCTCCAAAGAGATCTAGCTCTGTGATAGGATTAGGCTTGCACGAGATAGGATTGCATTTCTGTCATAAGCCACGTGAGAAAATGAAATAATTTCAAAAGTGCCAACAGAACTAATCCTTGTTATCCAGCAGGAGTAATCACTGTGCCCATGTGGCCAGAAATACACTTCTCTGCAGGATTTTAGCATTGGCCTCTTAGAGATAGGACTTTTCAAGTCCCAGGAAATCCCTGGAGTAAAGTTAAGGAGGCAAAATGAGATTTCTTTATGATGCTCATTCTTTTGGCCAGTAACTGACCTCTCTTTATAGGCACCGAAATGAAAAAGATAAAGTAAGTTTTGGTAACACCAAACAAACAAAAGAGAAAAACTTTGAAGATTACCATATTCACACATCTTTATTAGTGGGAATTTTCCTTACTAGGCTTCTTTATACTAGTTACCAGTTGCCTGTACATACAGTAGAGGTTTAATAAATAAATGCCTCTTAAATGGAATTGAATTGCCCTGATCTCCTAAATTATGATGAAACTTGAATAAATCTAGACTTATTTTGGAACTTGGATGCTTTGGACTCTGCTGAAGAAAATTTGATGAAAAAGCTTTTAGTTGACATTGAAAAGGTTTAAAAAAAAAAAAAAAGGAAAAGAAAAATTAGCTAGCCTTAAGTATGAGAAAAAAAGCCTTGAGAGAATATTTCAAGTGAAGATTATTTAATTTTCCTAATGAGGCCCGTTTCTAATTCTAGAGATTTTATTTTGCTACTTCTCTCTCTCTCCCTTTCCCTTCTCTCTCTCCTTAGTCACCCCCTCCGCCTTCCATTTCTATCCCTCCTCCTCCTCTCTGTCTCCTCCCCTGTGCCATGTGTAGCATTTAGCAATCTGTCAAGATTCCAAGCGCGTTTACATATGAAGGGCCTACTCTCGCTCAACATTGGAAACCCGGTGAATGGACATTGCTGCCATCACTTCTTCGAAGAAGGGTCCTAGCCGAACTAGGATGGATTTGTCCCCATTTGCATAGCAGGTGCTGCTTCTTGTCCATTCTTACTTAAAGAAGTTTTAATATGGGATAAATTACCAGGAATTAGGAACAGGCATGGGGGAGAATAAAAGAACTGTGTAGTCAGTCTTATTACAGCCTGGCTGGAAAGAAGTGGGGAAGGGAGGGAAGATATTAAGGAAAATCAAATTTAAAAGTCTCTTAACGCCTTATGGAGTTATAAGGGGTGAGGGAAGAATCCTAAAAGGAGGGGGAGAGGATGGGGGAAGAAGAAACTTTAATCAATTTGCTTTAAAATTCAGTTTTGTATCTAGAAAACCAATAAACCTGAAGACAGTAATACGATTACCAAAGATCTTTGAGTCAGAAAGTCTGGTAGGAGTTTAAATTGTTAATCCGCGTAATCCATTCCCTGCATTGTACAACTATTGAAGTCACAAGAGATTTTATTTTCTTCTGGTCTTAAAGAAAAATCAAGCAAGGCAAAAATAGGACCATTACTTGTGAATGATAATGAATTCTTTACTTCACTGCGCCAATTGTGTCTCAGGGCCTCTGCTCCCGGCTCGCTCCTTCTCTGCACTCAGGGCTCCCCCTTCATTTTAGTTGGATAGGGGGTGGGGATGGGGGAAGGCAGAAAGCTCATGCTTACAACAGCTATGGAAACCAGTTCCTTTGTAGCTGCTCAGGCATTAGATCTTTGGGATCTGAGGTTTGATTCCTTATGTTTGGAAACCTCTGAAAAGCTCAGAGCAGGCTGGATTTTGAAAGAGATAGAGATTGCGTTCAGCTCTCCCCTGCGTAGTTCTCTTGCTTCACAGTCCCTCTTCCCACTGCAAACCCCCTCACATACCTTTTCATTTCATTCCCTTTGAATTGGGACCCTCTCAAAGAGGAACCTGCAAATTCATATAACTTTGCATTCATTCCATACAGAGGACAAATGGAATGTTCAACCTTCCCTGAAGCTCAAACCCATATGAAGAAAATCAATTGTAAACTTAGATAGGACCCTTCTAAAAAGCGAGGGACACTGGAATCTGGGATATCAAAGGTACTTGGAATGGGGAAAACCTTTTGGAAAATGGGGAGGGGGAAGAGGAGCCCGAAGCACCTTCAAATGTTTGAAGCTGTGTCCAAAGCAAATTTGGTCACCATTATTTTCTCCTGAAAAATGGATAAAATACCAATAGTTCACATTTGCTTTAAGGTTTACAAAACACTTTATATTTTATATTAATTATCTCCCAAGTAGGTGCTATTATTCCACCCATTTTCCAGGTGAAGAAACTGATGAACCTAAAAAAGGGCTAGTAATTTTCTAGAGGGGACACAGATTTTAAGTATCAGAGGTAGGATGGCTTCTTGACTGCAGGACCTACACACTATCCCACTACACATGCATGCGATCTCTCTCTCTCTCTCTCTCTCTCTCTCTCTCTCTCTCTCTCTCTCTCTCTCTCTCTCTCTCTCTCTCTCTCTCTCTCTCTCTCTCTCTCTCTCTCTCTCTCTCTCTCTTTCGTGGAGGGGTGGGATTTTCAACTTTCACAAGTAGTTTGTCTACCGAATGACCAGCTGCTATTAAGCAGAAATAATTGAAGTTGATAGGAAACATTGTCATTTCTTCTTGGAATCTCAAGTTGTGCTGTTTATGTTAAAACTGAGCACCTCAGAGATTATGAAAATCTATTTATTGTGCACAATTCTTTTGAGCTTATTGCTAGTCTTTGAATTTGCTGAGAGCCATGGGAGCATCCTTGCCCCTCCCTCACTTCATTTTCTCCAGTCCCCAAGAAGATGTCCTCTTTTTCTTTTTTTTTTTTAAATTGAACCCATTCCCAAGATGTTGCAATCTTTCCTCAAAACTAGAATTTCATAAGTGGCAGTTTGAGATGCTTTAAATCAACCATATGGTTTAGAGAGCAGTAACTTTCAGTACAACAACAATAGGGAAATTAAGAGGCAGAGGTCAGTGGCCAAGCTAGGGATGGCTGCAAACCTCTCTTTCAATCTAATAAAGCTGTTGTCTGGGGGTAATGATGCAAATGCTTCACCCCTTTCTCGCTGGCCGCCAGGAGAGTCTAGAACGTGATTTGTCATACAATCTGAATCTTTGGGAGGACTTTAGACAGAACCACCCCCAAAGATGGAGATGAGCCATATGTGCACTTTGCATCTGAAGTAGGGGGTAAAAGAGGGGGAGAGCAGCAGACAAGGATCAAGAATGCATTCCCTATCAGTGTTTCCAAAATGAAAGATTTCTGGCAAGTGGCCTGACAAGAAGGAGAAGACATTCTCTGATTAGCTACTTCAATCTAAAGCTTTTGCACTTTTTAACCCCAATTACAATCAGCTCTGGCTGCAGCCTCACAAACTCTGGCAGTATTTGATTGAAAATTAATAATGTGTGCAAAAAAAAATTGTGGAAATCTGATTACTGATTTTTTTTTTCCTAGAACGCCCCTGTTCCTGTAACTCAGTGGTAACTCAGAATGAGGATTCCAGATAAAATACTCCTGTTAATAGAAGAAGTTACTTTACTTCATTCAGTTCTTCAGTTAACATTAACTGGGGATGAACAAAAATTGCTGAAATAGAAGATAAGCAGGCTATCTCTATGGATATTGTATGTGAAATAGTCATCACCCTTTCTACCTGGGAGGTAGGAGAGTAAGGAAAGATATTGAAAAAATACAAAAGATGGAAGAAAATTACCTCCTAATACATGATAAGGAGAGAAGGATGAGTTTTTTGTTCTAAGAAAAAAAGTGTAAAGTCAGCATGCAAATCAAATTTACTAAAATATAAGTTTCCAGTTATATAAAATGGATGTCCAAAGTATATCATAGAAGAGATTGCCAGTCTAATAGGGCTAGCTCCCTCCAGAGTCATGTAGAGGAAATACTTCATAATGTATCTTTTAAAAATAAACTAAAGTAAAATGTTTGCACTGCTGTCTTTCTACCCAGGTTACTTGTACCTTCGGAATCCAATTCTTACCGTGCAACAAGAAATTTGGTTTTACACACATATATTGTATCTAGGTTAAACTGTAACACATTTAATATGTATGGGATTGCCTGTCATCTAGGGGAGGGAGTGGAGGGAGGGAGGGGACAATTTGGAAAAGTGAATACAAGGGAAAATGTAAAAAAAAAAATACCCATGAATATGTACTGTCAAAACAATTATAATTATAAAATTAATTAAAAAATAAAAATAAACTAAAATATTGTAGGTAGTGGTTTAATTGGCCATTTTAGTTAGGCATGTCATAGGTTAGCCAGTTACACAACCTGGTCTTAATGTTAAGAATTTCGGGGCAGCTAGGTGGTGCAGTGGATAGAGCACCAGCCCTGAATTCAGGAGGACCTGAGTTCAAATTTGGTCTCAGACACTTAACACTTCCTAGCTGTGTGACCCTGGGCAAGTCACTTAACCTCAGCCTCAGGGGGGTGAAAAATTTCTCTGGAGGAGAGATGGGAATTAGGAGGGAGGAGGGGAAATGAAGACTTTAATATGACAAAGAAGAAGGATCATAGATTATAAATTTAAAGCTGAAAGAATCTTAGAGGTTATCTAGTACAACCTCTTCATTTTAGAGCTGGGAAAACTGAGGTCCAGAGAAGTGATATGATTTCTCTCTTATATAGTGTATATGTATACAATGTGTTATATAATAGTTTAATATTTTGACAGGTATATTATTTCATCCAATCAATATATGCTGCAAACCTTTGAAGTTTTTGTAGATAATTCCATGAGTTGCTGGGGCCAAAAATAATCTGTCACCTTGTAATTAATCTGATAATAAACCTATTTGCATTTAGGTAGGCTGGGCCCTGGAGAACAGGGTTTAGTTAGTTATTGGGAATATATTCAGATCATTTCTAAAATTGCAAGGCTTGCTGGCACATACTTCAGTAACTCAAGGTCATCAACACTTCAGGATGAAGCATCAGGAAGAATTGTTCATATATATGTAATATGTTATATAGAATAGAGACAGGTGGTGCCATAGTGAATAGAGGGCTAGACTTGGAGTCGGGAAGTTCAAATCTGTTCTCAGATACTTAATAGCTGTGTGACCCTGAACAAGTCACTTAACCCCATTTGTTTCGGTTTTCTCATCTCATGGTAGGAAATGGTAAGCCACTCCAGTATCTTTGCCAAGAAAACCTCAATGGGTCATGAAGAGTTGGACATAACCAAAAACAACAAAACAAGAACAAGAGCTGGGATTAAAACTCAGGTCTTCTAGTTCTAAGAGTCAACCTTAGTCTGAGCTGAAAGAGTACAAGTCCACAGAATTATCCTTACAACCCTGAACCCATGGAGTTGGGGATTCATGCCTATTACAGGGCTTGAGATGGGGCTGGGGAGTCTATCCTTTGGATATATCTCCTTGCCATTTGGGGTATATGTATTTCTGTGTAATTTTAGGATGTAAAAAGCATACTGTGGTGGGAAACTGAGAAGTCATAATCTACCTAGAGGCTCGGGGCAATCTGGGGGGTGGATATTAATTACTGTCTGTCCATTTCTTAAGCTTTTTTTGTATTTTCTACAGATCAGAGATATTGGATAGTTTTTTAATTCCCTCCTGTCACTTGCACATTAAGAGGTAAACACAACCTGCCTATGTCCTACCTCCTCCTCTCTACATCTTGGCCACAGGATATTAATTTCTGTTCTCTCAAAACATTCTCCCTCTTTCATGCCCACAGCCATGTTCACATTAGCAAACAGCATCAGCCAATAACTGAGAAGCTGAAAGGGAAAGGTGGAGGTGAACTCCTAGGTGACAATTCCCTGTGGACACTGAAGACCCTGAGAGCTGTGACCACAATCCTTTTCACTCCTACACCTGTTACCACTGATTGTTTACCATGATGGGAACTGGATAAAAGCTAAGGCCTGGAATAACCAGAGTGCATGGTGGAATGGAATTTTCTGGATGGACAGAAAATTCTGTCTAGTTTCAAAATTTGTTAAATCAAATGTTTCTAAAATATTATTTGTATCATAAACTTGGAGCAAGAGGTCATTTAGTACAATTCTTTGATTTTTATTGATCAGAACACTGAGGCCCTTAAAAAGAAAAAAAGGGGGCAGCTGAATGGCATAGTAGATAGCATCGGTCTGAGTCAGGAGGACCTAAGTTCAAATTCATCCTCAGGTACTTAACACTTCCTAGTTGTGTGAACTTGGGTAAGTCACTTAACCCCAATTGCCTTTTTTAAAAAATAAAAGAATATTCAGGCCCAAAGAAAGTACTCACAGATACTAAATGACAGACTCCAGATGTGAACCTGGGACTATTGAAACCAATTCCAGTGATTTTTCCGTGGTATTGTGTTGTGGGAACCAGCTTGTCCAAAACTCTTATTTGACAGGTGGAAAAATTAAGGCCCAGCCAAAAAAAGAGGCTTGCCTATTGTTGTGTAGCTAGTAACAGTCAGGATTTGTGGTGCAGTGGATAGAGAGCTGGCCCTGAAGTCAGGAAAACCTGAGTTCAAATGTGTCATTAGAGTTTAGACACTTAATAGCTGTGTGACCTTGGTCACTTAACTCAGTTAAGTCTGAATCAGTTTTCTCATCTGTAAAATCAGCTGGAGAAGGAAATGGGAAATTGCTCAAATATCTTTGTCGAGAAAACCCCAAATGGGGTCAGGAAGAATTAGGACATGACTGAAAAATGACTGACCAGCAACAACAAATTAATGCTAAATTCCACAATATTACATAACAAAAACAAAAACAAGAGTATGTAGTACCCTCCTGTGCTCAGATATTTTATTGTCCTCAATCCATCCTTTCCTTTGGATCTGGGAACTCTAGGTTTTTATGGAAATGCCTCCTAAGTGAGAGTGTGTACTAGTGGCTGAGAGTAAAGTGACTGGTTCTATTAAGGGGCCTGTGGTATGATCGTGAGCACATCTTTCCTACTCTATGGGTCTCAGTGTCTTGTAGACATGATAGAGTGGAAGGATCACTGAATCTGGAATCAGAGATAAGTCATAACTGCTGGAATATAGAAGGCACCAATGGTACAGTACCTAGTTAGCCAAACTTTTTGTTGCTGAATCATTTCAGTCATGTCCAACTTTGCATGGCCTCAGAATCAGGGACAATATAGAAAGCTTCCTTCCAGATGGTGAATTGCCTCCCCCATGGCTGAACTCTTCTGATCCAGTGGCACTTGGTGGCCTCTTACACAAGCAGAGCTGTCCTGGGATCTTTCCAACAAGCTTAAGATCTGAGGTTCCAAAGTCTTCTTTTGTCCTCTCTCTCTGCTCACTTTCTCCAAACCTTATAATTATTATTGAAAGTTGATTTTACTTTTCTCACTGCTTGCCCTAGGCACTAGAATGACTAGAGGACCTAGCTTCAAATCTCAATTCTGCTGTTTACTACCCCAGTGACCCAGGCATTCTATTTACTGCACTACTTCATTGTTTTGTTTTGTTTTGTTTGTTTGTTTGTTTGTTTTGTTTTGTTTTCTTGCTATGAGCTATTGAGCAAAAGCCTTTGAGAGAAAATTGAGATTACTAGCTGATTGTTAAGGGAATTCACACTGGAGGGGGCTCCTGAGATGAAAGAGTACAAGCCACAGAATTGTGCTTACAACCTAAAGTAGGAGACGCCTCTGGGGATTCAGCCTCTGAGTTTAAGGACTCATCAGGGAGTAAGTACCCTTGAAGAGTTGATACATTATGATCCCATGAATAAGCATTATTTGAGGTGTCTTCAACTCTGATTTTTGCTTCTAGATTCTATGATTTGACTCTTATTTTTACTAAAAAACAGAGACATTAATTCCTAAGTAATTGCAAGTTTAGTCTGTTTGCCTTCAGGTTTTATTTATGATTGGTTTGGCTTTGTTGCACTCTGGATGAAGTCCAATATGATGAACATTTGCCTTCATTCTTTTCCTGCCTAAGATCTTTGTGGTAATTGCTTAAGGAGTATTGCAACTTTTTTTTCAGAGAGAGGTTTGTTTTATGGACTTCAGGTAAAGGTTTGGCTTATGGGAAGAAAGGACTAAGTAATATTATCACTGATTGAATTTCTTGCTATTACTACAGTTGCTAGCCTTCTTCTTAAATAAAAGATATTATATATTTCTGATGTTACTACGTATTATGCTTTTATTTCATAGCTGGCCCAATTTCCTCCTCCTTGTATTTGAGAAGATCTGAGCCAATGATAGGTGTTCATCACACAGTGCTGCTGATATTGGGTACAATGTTTTCCTGGTTCTGTTCATTTTGATTTGTCTTAGTTTGTACAAGTCTTTCCAAGTTTTTCTGAAACCTGCCTGCTCATCATTTTTTATTGTACAATAGAATTCCATTACATTCATATATCACAGCTTATTCAACCATTCCCCAATTGATGATCATCCTAAATTTTTTGTATCTTAAAGGACTACATATATGCCAGCTGTGATTGTTATTGTTATCAATAAATCAAGACAATTTTCTGTTGTATGACATAGTTACCTGAATCCTTTCTCATTTCTTTTTTAACCCTAGTCTTATTAATATTTCATATGGCTATATTGCTTTAAGTTTTACAAAGTGTTATATATTGCACGTATTATTTAATTTTGAAAAAGAGAAGTAAAAAACTTACCCTGAGCCAATTTAATTCAATTCAACAAACACTTGTTGAATACTTAAATTAATTAGTTTCTGCCTTCAAGGAGTTGCATTCTATTAGGAGTTATAATATGTATACAAGTAAATAATATACAATATAGCAGTGGTCCTCAAACTTTTTAAATAGGGGAGCAGTTCACTATTCCTCAGACTGTGGGAGGGCCAGACTATAGTAAAAACAAAAACTCACACTCTGTTTCCAACCCTCAACCCATTTGCCATAATGTGGCGGCTGCATAAATGTCCTCAGCAGGCCGTATCTGGCCCACGGGCCATAGTTTGAGAACCCCTGCAATAGTCTTTACAAAATAGGGATAGATAAATAATACAATGGATAGAGTTCCACACCTGGAGTCAGGAAGATTTCATTTTCTTGAGTTCAAAACTGGGCTCAGAACCTTTCTAGTTGTGTGACCCTGGGCAAGTCACTTAACCTTGTTTGTTTCAGTTTTCTCATCTGTAAAATGAGTTGGAAAGACAAATGCCAAAGTATTTCAGTACCTTTACTGAGAATCCCAAATGGGGTTATGAAGAGTTGTATACAACTGAAAAATGACTGAATAATAACAATATACAAAATAATTTCAAGAAGAATAGTGATCATATATCTGAGGGAATCAGAATTAATTAGATATGTTTGGATGGTGCTAGAAATTCCATGAGATAAAAGTTGATAAGAAAGTATGTTTCACTAGGCATGGACCCACATTTAACACCACATACTAAGACTAGATCAAAATGGGTCCAAGATTTAGGCATAAAGAACGAAATCATAAATAAATTGGAGGAACATGGGATGGTTTACCTCTCAGACTTGTGGAGGAGGAAGGAGTTTGTGTCCAAGGGAGAACTAGAGACCATTATTGATCACAAAATAGAACATTTTGATTACACCAAATTAAAAAGTTTCTGCACAAACAAAACTAATGCAAACAAGATTAGAAGGGAAGTAACAAATTGGGAAAAAATTTTTACAGTTAAAGGTTCTGATAAAGGCCTCATCTCCAAAATATACAGAGAATTGACTTTAATTTATAAGAAATCAAGCCATTCTCCAATTGATAAATGGTCAAAGGATATGAACAGACAATTTTTAGATGATGAAATTAAAACTATTTCCACTCATATGAAAGAGTGTTCCAAATCACTATTGATCAGAGAAATGCAAATTAAGACAACTCTGAGGTATCATTACACACCTGTCAGATTGGCTAAAATGACAGGAACAAATAACGATGAATGTTGGAGGGGCTGTGGGAAAACTGGGACACTGATGCATTGTTGGTGGAGTTGTGAAAGAATCCAACCATTCTGGAGAGCAATCTGGAATTATGCCCAAAAAGTTATCAAAATGTGCATACCCTTTGACCCAGCCATACTACTACTGGGCTTATACCCCAAGGAACTACTAGAGAAGGGAAAGGGTCCTGTATGTGCCAAAATGTTTGTGGCAGCCCTTTTCATAGTGGCTAGAAGCTGGAAGATGAATGGATGTCCATCAATTGGAGAATGGTTGGGTAAACTATGGTATATGAATGTTATGGAATATTATTGTTCTATAAGAAATGACCAACAGGAGAAATACAGAGAGGCTTGGAGAGACTTACATCAACTGATGCTGAGTGAAACGAGCAGAACCAGAAGATCATTATACACTTCAACAATGATACTGTACGAGGATGTATGCTGATGGAAGTGGATTTCTTCAACATAGAGAAGAGCTAATCCAATTCCAATTGATTAATGATGGACAGAACCAGCTACATCCAGAAAAGGACTGGGAAATGAATGTAAACTGTTATTTTTACCTTCTGAATCCAATTCTTCCTGTGCAACAAAAAATTCGGTTCTACACACATATATTGTATCTAAATTATACTGTAATATATTTAACATATATAAGACTGCTTGCCATCAGGGGGAGGGGGTTGGGGGAGGAAGGGAAAAAATCTGAATAGAAGTAAGTGCAAGGGATAATGTTGTAAAAAATTACCCATGCATATGTACTGTCAAAAAATGTTATAATTATAAAATAAAATAAAAAATTAAAAAAAAAAAAAAAAAAAAGAAAGTATGTTTCAAAGAGGAGACCACTTGTTCAGATGGCAGTTGGGACATTGTGTTCAGGAAACAGCTAAACAGGAGCTCTCAAACTACAGCCCGCGTGGGCCACATGCGGCCCACTGAGGACATTTATGCGGCTGCCAGGTTATGGCAAATGGGCTGAGGGGCAGAGACAGAGTGTGAGTTTTTGTTTTTACTATAGTCCGGCCCTCCCACAGTCTGAGGGACAGTGAACTGGCCCCTATTTAAAAAGTTTGAGGACCACTGGGCTAACACAACAATTGACTGGCATTGAGATGGCAAGAAGCTAAAAACATGAAATAAGATTGGAAAGGATCTATAACTAGGAAGTGTCTGCTTGAGATAAAACAAATATGGGTCTTCCAAGTTTAAGACAAGACTCTTTTCATTTCTATATATTGTCTCAATTAGATAGATGCTGCTCTTTGAGGGCACAAATGATATTTTATTTCTTCTTTTTCTCTGTGCCTGATACAAAACTGAATGTTGGATTAGTGGTGAGTAGATGATCAGGCAGTGAACAGTGATTAGGAGATTAGTTGTTCTAAAAGAACAGGATACTAGACAAGCTGAGAGAAGACATAGATCCTAAGAGGAAATCTAGGGGCTATATAGGGGGTACCTAGCTAAATGAAACCTGGTGTTCAAAAACTTCTGAATTTAGAAGCTTAATAAAAGTAGGGGATGATTCAAGTTTGTTTGCTTTGCAGCCATGGGTAATTTATTTGCAATGTTTGCATGTTTAAAGATAATTTAAAGATAATTTTAAAGATAAAAATATTTTAGAGCATTTACTAGTTTACAAAGAATTTTTAGAGTAATAACCTTGAGAAGGAGTTAATATAAATATTATTATCCCTGTTTCTAACTGAGGAAACTAAGATTCAGAGAAATTTGCATAGAGCTTAAGGCTTACAAAGTCTTTTACGTGGGTCTTCTTCATTTGATCCTTACAAGAACCATATAAAATAAATGCTATCATTTCTATTTTATTAATGACAACTGAGGCTGAAATAAAAGAGGAAATTTGCCCATGGCCTAGAATCTGGAAGACCTGAGGTCAAATCCAGCCTTACTAGCTTACTTTTATTTATTAGACTGCACAAGCCATTTTATCTGTCTTCCTCAGTTTCTTCACCTGTAAAATGGGAATCATAATAGTACCTATTTTGAAAGATTGTTGTGAGTCTCAAATGACTCAGATATCTGTAAAGTAGTCACAATGTCTAGCACATGCTAGGTACTTAATAAATGCGTCCCCTTCCTTTTTTTCCTTTCTTGAAATATATGAGATAGATCTTACTGAAGCCAATTCTAGCATTTTATCCACCATACTACTTATGCATGGTTACACATAGTTATCAAGTTTTAGCTCTAGTTTAAGACTAATATTCTTTTCATTATATCATGATTTTGCTGTACAATGATGGCGTTGGATTAAGTGATTCTTAATTTTCCCTTCTGTGTTAAGTGTCTTTTTTAAAGATGAGTTTCCTTGTGTGTTTTAGTATTTTTTTATTTTTTTTTTTGGAGGCTGGGGTTAAGTGACTTGCCCAAGGTTACACAACTATGAAGCGTTAAGTATATGAGACCAGATTTGAACTCTGGTCCTCCTGAATTCAGGGCTAGTGCTCTATCCACTGAGCCACCTAGCTGCCCTCTGTGTTTTAGTATTTTTAAAAAATCCTTACTGACAACAATAATAATAGCTAGGTAATAACAATAGTGATAGCTAGCATTTACATAGAGCTTTAAGTTGCCAAAACACTTTGCAAATATTATCTCAGTTACAGGTCTCATTTCCAAAATATATAGAGAATTGACTCTAATTTATAAGAAATCAAGCCATTCTCCATTTGATAAATGGTCAAAGGATATGAACAGACAATTTTCAGATGATGAAATTGAAACTATTTCCACTGATATGAAAGAGTATTCCAAATCACTATTGATCAGAGACATGCAAATTAAGACATCTCTGAGATACCACTACACACCTATCTATAGAAGGCTGAAACTCCAAAAAGATATGCTTGAATCAGACCACAGAGCACTTAAGGCTAATTATCTATTCAATGTGAGACAATGACTCTATTAGCATATATTTGGATAAATAGCTTTTCTCACTGTTGGTGCTTGCTGAAAGTTTGGTGTGAAGATAATCATAGGCAAGGATTGGAGGGCAGAGGCAGGGAGGCAGGGAGGCAGGCAGAGAACTTGGCAGCAGGACAAGGAGGAGAGAGGCGGTGACTCTGGACTCCAGGGTGCAGGATTTTGCTTGGCTGCCTCCTTCACTTCTCCCCCTAAAGACCAAGGATTTTAATTCATCCTGTTTCTGGCTGACCCTGAAGCCCTCCAGGGAGCTAACCCATACTTTACATCTTGTCAGATTGGCTAAGATGACAGAAAAAGGTAATGATGAATGTTGAAGGGGATGTGGGAAAACTGGGACACTGATGCATTGTTGGTGTAGTTGTGAATGGATCCAACCATTCTGGAGAGCACTTTGGAACTATACTCAAAACGGTATCAAACTGTGCATACCCTTTGATCCAGCAGTGTTACTACTGGGCTTATATCCCAAAGAGATATTAAAGAAGGGAAAGGGACCCACATGTGCAAAAATGTTTGTAGCAGCCTCTTTGTCGTGGCTAGAAATTGGAAATTGAATGGATGCCCCTCTATTGGAGATTGGCTAAATAAATTGTGGTATATGAATGTTATGGAATATTATTGTTCTGTAAGAAATGGCCAGCAGGATTAATTCAGAGAGGCCTGGAGAGACTTACATGAACTAATGCTGAGTGAAATGAGCAGAACCAGGAGATCATTATACACTTCAACAATAATACTATATGAGGATCAATTCTGATGGAAATGGATATCTTCGATAATGAGAAGATCCAATTCAGTTCCAATTGATCAGTGACGAACAGAACCAGTTAAACCCAGAGAAAGAACACTGGGAAACGAATGTGGAGTGCTTGCATTTTTGTTTTTCTTCTCAGGTTATTCTTACCTTTTTGAATCCGATTTTTCTTATGCAACAAGAGAACCATACAGATGTGTACACATATATTATATTTAAGATATACTTTAACATGTTTAACAAGTATGAGACTGCCTGCCATTTAGGGGAGGGAGGTGGAGGGAAGGAAAGGAAAAGTTGGAACAGAAGTGATTGCAAGGGACAATGTTGAAAAATTACCCATGCCAATAAAAAAGCTATAATAAAAAAAACCCAAATATTATCTCAGTTTATTCTACTGGGAAATAGATATTATTATTGTTTCCACTTTACAGATGAGATAATTGAAGGAGATAGGGGTTAAGCTAATGTTGGATTTGAACTTGGGCCTTATTGGTTGCTGGTCTACTGCAAAGCTTTTTAAACTGTGGATTGTAATCTTATGTGAGGTTATGTAACTGAATACAGGGATCACAGAATTTTATTTATTATTAGTAAATATTTTATTTGTGTACCTATTTTATATACCCATATATACCCAGGGTCACATAAAATTTTCTCAGGAAAAAGGAGTCATGAATAGAATATGTTTAAGAAACCTTTGTTCTGGCCACACTACCCAGATGCTTTTATAGAGCCCTAGGGAAGAAAAACCCTAGGAGACTGATATTGAAAGTCACTAGAGATAATAAGAGTTATTGCAGTTATCCATGTATGCCCACAATTATGCCAGATTGTTCTAAGGTGAATACAAGAAAAGAATAAGCCTTGGTCCCTGCTCTCAGCTTTGGAAACAAGGCATTAGATATAGAAAACCAATGTATAAGACATTTAGAGAGACTGGTACCATATAGTAGCAAAGATCTCCAAGTGCAGTACAGAGAAGATATATTTTTAGCTTATACAGTAAAGACTTTAGCCAAGGAGATAGAAGACCAGGATTTGGAGTTAGGAAATCTTTGGACTTAGTGTCACAAGATCTTGATTTGAATCTTTGCTCTGCTACTTGTGTGATCTTGGACAAGGCAGTTAAGAGGTTCCCCATCTTCAAATGAGGAAGTTTTTAGCTTCCTCATATTATCTATGGTTCACCAAATCTATGGTTCTATGACCGATGATTCTATGCTTAAATCCCAGTTATGACAAAAACAAAACATTACAAAACAAACAAAAAAACTCTCTGTGACCCTGAGGAATTCACGTTATCTTTCTGAATCTCAGTTTCCTCTTCTGTAAAATGAGGATCGTTTCATTTAACCTAATTAGCTCATAGATTTGTTTTAAAGAAAATATTTTGTAAGCCTTAAAATGCTATATAAATGGAAGGAGTTATTGAAAGGTTGGAAGGTGCTGGAGAAGGAAAGGATCAGTGATGGTAGGAAATATAAGGAGAGTTTCATGGAGGAACTAGGTCATGATTATGTGGAAAAATAGTATCTTTGTAAATTTTTATAACTAAATGTAGTCATATGCCCTGAATGCTGACTTTTAAAATTTTCCCTTCAATAATATTTCATTTTTCCACATAGTTATATAATTTCCAACATTCATTTTTGTAAGACTTTGTGTTCCAAATTTTTCTCCCTCCCTCTACTACCTCCCCCCCTCCCCAAGACAACAAGTAGTCTGATGTAGGTTTATGTATGTACATTCCTTTTAAACATATTTTCTTATTTGTCATGTTGTACAAGAAAAATCAGACCAAGAGAAAAATGAGAAAAAAAGCAAACAAAACAAAAAGTTGAAAATACTATGTTTTGATCTACATTCAGTCTCCATTGTTCTCTCTCTGGATACGGATGATATTTTCCATCCCAAGTCTATTGGAATGGACACAATCTTTTAAAAGAAACTCCTAGCTTGAGTCTGCCTTGCTCAGTGATTAGTCTTGCTGTTTACAGGCATTGCTGGCAGTAAGATCATTGCTTTTAAAGGGTAGGAGTAAATAAATGTTATCTTGGATCTAGATTTATAAACCTTGCAGTATTTCCCATCACTCCAAATTTTGTTCTAACATTTCATAATAATAATAATGATAACTCACATTCACAGTTTATTTTAAGGGTTGCAAAATGTTTTACATACATTATCTAATTTAAGGATCAACAACAATGCTGTTCCTACTTCAGAAGGAACTTTTATACTCTCTTCTCATTTTTCCACATGAGTCAATTAAGACTAAGAGAACTTAAGTGAATTGAACATGGTCACTTAACTGGTAAGTATCTGAGATAAATTTAAAATCCAGGTCTTCCTGATTCCAAGTCTAGTGTTTTACCCCCTATAACACATTGTCTCAAAATTAGGTAGGGATATAATATGATATAATGGAAAGAGAAATGAATGTAGAATCAGAAAAATATGCATTAAATTTCATGTTATGGTAATGATATGACTTTGGGGATTCTGTGGACTTCAGAATCCTCATCTATAATTGGAAGGTGCTGCATCAGATGGTTCCTAAAGAATCTTCTGGTTCTAAATCTCTGATCCTTTTCCAGTTTCCAGACATCTTGTCAACATTCAGCAGAGAAGGAGGCTTCTGGCACACAATAGAAAAGTCATAATTGAGAGTTATCATTTAAATTCTGAGATTTTATTATTCTTTATTCTTATTATTCAAAGATATGAACATAATAGCTAAGATTATGCATATGTAGACTCTAGCTAACCAGGAAGATTATTTGAAATCGAAACTAGCAGAGAACAGCCCCATCTGTTGGCTAAAACTGATTTTGCTCATTCAGTCTTGTCTTCTAGAACAGAATTATATCAGAGGCACAGAACAGTCAACCTGCACATTCTTCTTCTTCTTCTTCTTCTTCTTCTTCTTCTTCTTCTTCTTCTTCTTCTTCTTCTTCTTCTTCTTCTTCTTCTTCTTCTTCTTCTTCTTCTTCTTCTTCTTCTTCTTCTTCTTCTTCTTCTTCTTCTTCTTCTTTCTTTTCTTCTTCTTTTCTTCTTCTTTCTTCTTCTTCTTTTCTTTCTTTCTTCTTCTTCTTTTTTTCTTCTTCTTCTTTTCTTCTTCTTCTTTCTTCTTCTTCTTTTCTTTCTTTCTTCTTCTTTTCTTCTTTTCTTCTTCTTCTTTCTTCTTCTTCTTCTTTTCTTTCTTCTTCTTCTTCTTTTCTTCTTTTCTTCTTCTTCTTTTCTTTCTTCTTCTTCTTCTTCTTCTTCTTCTTCTTCTTCTTCTTCTTCTTCTTCTTCTTCTTCTTCTTCTTCTTCTTCTTCTTCTTCTTCTTCTTCTTCTTCTTCTTCTTCTTCTTCTTCTTCTTCTTCTTCTTCTTCTTCTCCTTCTTCTTCTTCTTCTTCTTCTTCTTTAAATAGCTGTGTTATTTTTCCAAATACATGCAAAGATAGTTTTCAACATTCACCATTGCAAAACCTTGTTTTGCAAATTCCCAAATTTCCCTCCTTCTCCCCTCCCATAGGTAGCAAGCAATACAATATATGTTAAATGTGCAATTCTTCTAAATGCATTTCCATATTTGTCATGTGTACAAGAGAAATTAGATCCAAAGGTGAAAGAAAAACAATGAAACAAACAAACAATAACAACAAAAAAGTGAAAATACTATACTTTGATCCACTTTCAATCTCCACAATTTTCTCTCTGGATATAGATGGCTCTTTCCATCACAAGTCTATTGGAATTGCTTTCCAATAACCTTATTGTTTAAAAAAACCAAGTCCATCACAGTTGATCATCACATATTCTTTTTATTGCTATGTGCAATGTTCTCTTGGTTCTACTCACTTCACTTATTATCAGTTCATGCAAATCTTTCCAGTCTTTTCTAAATCATCTTACTCATCATTTCTTATAGAACAATAATATTCCATTACATTCATATACCAAAACTTATTCAGGCATTCTCTAATGGATTGGCATCCACTCAATTTCCAGTTCCTTATCATTACAAGAAGAGATACTACAAATATTTTTGCACAAAGGGATTCCTTTTCCATTTTTATGTTCTCTTTGGGATACAGGCCCAATAAAGACACTGCTGGATCAAAGGGTATGCCCAGTTTTATAACACTTTGGGCATAATTGCTCTTCAGAATGATTAGAACAATTCACAACTACACCAACAATGCATTTATCTTTATCTTTTGCTATCATTTTAGCCAATCTGAGAGGTGTGAAATAAACCTGAAAATTCTTAGCGAGTGCCTACTCTTATATTACAACTCTGTTTCCAAGAATCTATGGGGAAATCAGCAAAGAAAGAAATATATATCCTCTTGGGGACTGCACATTTTCATTCATAAAGTAAGAATCACCAAACATTTGGTAATCAATCCAGAACATTGTGTTATTAGATATGAAGGTTGGAAATATTAAGTTTTGTAGATAGCCAGAGGGGAGAATGGTCATTAGAGGTTGTCAAGGAAAAGTCAAGGAAAACTTACTGGAGGAGGTGAACGTTGAGCTAGGATTTCTTTTTTTCTTTCTTTTTTTTTCTTTTAGTAATAGCTTTTTATTTTTAAAATACATGCAAAGATATTTTTCACCTTTCACCCTCACAAAATTTTGTGTTCCAAATTTTTCTTTCTTCCTCCTCCCTCCCCTAGACAGTAGACATTCCAATATAGATTAAATATGTGTGATTCTTCTGTTTCTGCATTTATCATATCACAAGAAAAATCAGATTAAAAAGGAAAAAAATGAAAAAGAAAAAAGCAAGCAAACAAAAACAAAAAAAGTGAAAATACTATGTTGTAATCCACATTCAGTACCCATGGTCCTCTTTCAGGATGTAGATGGCTTTCTCTATCACAAGTCTTTTGGAATTGGCCTGAATCATCTCATTGTTTGAAAGAGCCAAGTCCATCACAGTTGATCATCCATAATCTTTTTGTTGCTATGTACAATGATTTCTTGGTTCTGCTCATTTCACTTAGCATCACTTCATGTCAGTCTTTCCAGGCCTCTCTAAAATCACCCTGCTGGTCATTTCTTATAGGACAATAATATTACATAACATTCATATACCATAATTTATTAAACCATGGGCAATCACTCAGTTTCCAGTTCCTTGCCACCACAAAAAGAGCCATTGAGCTAGTATTTAAAGAGAGTATAGACACTGTATGGTGGGTCAGAGGAGATATTGTAAACTCTTCCTTTTTCAGATTTGGAACCTGAATCCTAGAGGGTATTATGACTTCATCAAGATAACACAGTTTGTTTCAGAGGGAGGATTTAAATCTAAATCTTCTGACTTTAGGGTAGCTAGGTGGTACAGTGGATGGAATACCAGGCTTGCTGTCAGGAAAATCTGAGTTCAGATGTGGCCTCAGATACTGTGACCCATGGGCAAGTAAGTCCCTTAACTTCTATTTGCCTCAGTTCATCATTTGTAAACTGGGGGTACACTGGAGAAGAAATGACAAACTGTGTTAGTATCTTTGCCAAGAGGTTACATGGAATCAGATCCAGTTGAACAACAACAGTAACAATAATCTCTCATTCCAAACTCTTTTCATTATATCACAGTCTATTTTTGCAAAGGTCTATTGAATTTTAGAGATGAAAAAGACTTCAAAAATTTTTTTACAGACAAGGGTATCACAGCCTTGAATGGGGAAATCTTTCAAGGTTACTCAATGAAGTAATTAATAGCAGAATTTGGATTGTGAGCCTATGTTCCCTGACTCTAAGTGTTAAGTTTTTCCCATTGAAATATTAATATTAATTTCTGCCAATAGAATGTAATACTCTCTTTGATGGAGAGAGAGAGAGAGAGAGAGAGAGAGAGAGAGAGAGAGAGAGAGAGAGAGAGAGAGAGAGAGAGAGAAAGAGACAGTCAGACAGATAGACATACCTACAAAGTCTATTTTCTGGCACAGTACCTGATCATAGTAGGTACTTCAGAATCTTTTTCATCTGAAATTCAAATTAAAGACATTTTTATATTTTTATTTTAAAAATGTGTCACAAGAATAGGGATAGCTTTCGGCAGCAAGATGACACAGTGGATAGAGTACTGGATTTGAAATAAGGAAGACTACCTGAGTTCAAATCTAGCCTCAGACATTTATTTGCTTTGTGACTCTGGACAAGTCACTTAATCTTTATCTGCCTCAGTTTTCTCATTTGTAAAATGAGGACAATAATAGCACCTCTTTTGGGTTTTACAAGGATAAAATGAGGTAATATTCAAAAAGTGTTTTACAAATTTTAAAGCAATATATATCTAGCTTTTTTTTTAATTGGTTGCATTTCCAAAATTATGGTATATTGCCTTGTAGTTGTGATTTTCTTTAATAAAATTAACTATTGATTTATTCTTCAACTCAACAATCCTTTAGTATTAAATTATTTAATTTTAAGTTTGAATCTTTCATTCAAAGGATCTTCATTGATTGTATTTATTATGTTATAAGCAGTATAAGTAAAAGAGTGTATTTTTTGCATGTATTTATTATGTTATAAGCAGTATAAGTAAAAGAGTGTATTTTTTGCATCCCTTTTTAGGGTTTATATGAAGCATATTTTTGGGGAAGAGATAATCTGGGCTAAGTCAGTTGCCCAAAGTCACACAGCTAGTAAGATTCTAGTGTTTGAGGCTAGATTTGAGCTCAGGTTCTCCTGACTCCAGGGTTAGTACTCTATCCACTATGCCACCTAGATGTCCCATATGAAACATAATTAATTCTACTTCTGCTCTCTATTTTTACTTCCATGTGACTTTCAGGTGTGTTTCTTGCAAACAACATATTGTTGGATTTTGTTTTCTAAGTAACAGTTTTCATTTTGTGGGTGAATTCTTCCTCTTTATATTCACAATTAGAAAAATGAGATTTAGTTAGCTATAGTGGAAGAAATATGATCAACAAGGACAGACAGTAAGAATATCTTGAGTTGATTCAGTTTAGTGAAGCACCTATTCATCCACTGGACAAATATCTGGGAGTCTCTTCATGTCTCTTTGACTACTTTATACTCAGGTGATAAGTTACATTAATAATCTGAACCAAACAAGTTTCAAGGAATGTTTCAATATCTTCTACGGAAAACCTAGCATAACCTTCATGGGAAGGGGAAGGGTGCTGAGAGACTAGGGTATTGCTTGTACCACAATGACTTACTTGAGTTGTTTTTCTTTTGAATGCTTGGAGTTATTTAACTTTAACTTAGAAGTCTGGGTTTTTGCTAAGAAATTCCTGGAAGTACATTGGAATTTATTTTAGGAGATAAACGATGAATTTTTTCTATTTTCACTTTGCTTTTTGGTTGGAAATAAATTTGTTTTCATATGTGATTTCTGAAGATTCAGGCTTTTGTTTTTTTTGTCATAATGTTCAGGGAGTTTGATAGTTCTTAAATTATTTTTGTACTATTTTTCTAGGTCAGTTTTTGATAATAAATAATTTACATTTCCCTCTGCTTTTCACATATTTTGATTTTCCTCTAGTAATTCTGTTTCTTGGAATCAATGATTTCTGTTTGGTCTAGTTTAATTTTCAGGGAATCTATCACTGGAGTATGATTTTCAATCTTCTCTTTTAAAGTATTCTTCTTTCTATTCTTTTTTCTAGGGTTTATGTTTCATTTATAATTCCATTTTTTCTCTCATATTTGATATCTTCTTGCAATTTTTATGGTTAAGGTAGTTGTGAAGTTTTTCTTTTCTGGATTTACCCCTCAAATATTTCTTGATCCATATTATTTCTTCATACCTTCAACCTCAGTTCCTGGTTTAAGTTTTTGTGCCAGAATCAGACTGTGCCCATTCCAATATTCTTGGATGGGATAATCAGGTCCTGGGTGGTCCTGTATCAGGCTAAGAGGTTAATTACTCTCATTTGTCTGTACTCAGAGAGCTAGCAGACTTCAGCATCCCTGGTCAGAGCTCTGAGGTGTGCTGTTTCTATTGTGGACTCTAGTTCCTCCTGAGAACTGGCCCATTGTGAAAGATAAATAAGCAGGAGTTGGATTGTGAACTTCCTTGTTGGAGGGAATACTTACACTCATAGGTTTTTAGATCTAAGTAAGTCTTACACTTGGGATACAATATAAACTGTATAAAAAGAGTGAAAAAAAAGCCCATACAATTGCTAATGTGATCATAGCTTGAGAACAGAAAATTTTTATTACTGTTATATTCATTTGTTTTTGATCAGGCCCTTTTACCTTCAACTATCTCCCAAAATCTGTCCAAGTTCATGTTTATTGGGTCCATGGCATTATCTATTCATATCATCCTAGTGCCTCTCTTTTTCTTTTCCCTTCAATCTGTGTGGGACATGGAAGACCCCTACCCAAAATGACTATTCAGAGATCACTCAAATTAGAAAGCAGAAAGATTGTTTATTATAGCATCTCATGAGAGGCAGGCAGTTCAGCCATGAGAGATAAAGGAAAGTGAAAATACTCACAGCAGGAAGGCCAAAGGATCAGTGAATATACACAGTTTTTATAGATTTTGTTACCAGCGATTGCATCACAAGTAAGAGAGCATTGAGAGAGCATCTAATTGGTTGTTGCTATCTGGAGATATTGGCATGGAAGGTTTCTGGTTTAGGTCTTCAGGCTTTAGATAATCAAGCCTACAGTGGTCAAGCTAATAGACTAACTATCGATGTATCAAACACTGATAAATGTCACCAACTTAGGTTAAGTAAATATGTCTGTAACTAACTAAGGTTTAAGTAACTATAGGCTGCACATATTGTACTTATACAGGTCATAAGGAAACACAGGAATAATGAAAATAAAGGGAAAAAATTCACACATTACTGTATATTCTTCATCTCTCCATCCCATACAAATCTTTTTCACCACTAGAGTCTTTCCCATTGACACTTGTCTTCTCATTATGTCACCAAACTATTTAAGCTTCAGCTTCTGAATTTGACTTTTTATTGAATAATTTGAGTTAATTTTTTTAGATGTTGATTGATTTGACCTATTTGTTGTCCTTGAATCTAGCTCCTTTGTTTTATAGGAGAAATTAAAGCCCAAAGGGGCAGAGGTGAGTCATGAATCCAGGTTCTCAAACTCCAGATCTTATGTTCTTTCCACTGTATCATTAGCCTGTACTTACAAAACATTGATAACATGAAAAATGAAAGCAGAGATGGTCTTGTTAGTCCTTGCCCTAGACAAACCATTCAGAAGAATTATAGTACATTTAGGGTACCACATTTTAGGAAGGACACTGATAAACTGAAGTTTGTTTGGAGTAGGGCAGCTAGGATGGTAAAGGAACCAAAGCTTTGAAATCTGAGAATAAGCTGAAAGAAAGAAGACATTTAATTTGCAGAAAAGAAGACATGGGGAGTTTGCAGGATAGAGCACATATAATTACTCTCCTTAAGGATTTAAAAGGTTCTAATGTATTAATATTGGCTTTCTTGGCCTCAGCAGGGAGAGCAAGGATTAATGGGTGTATTTTGAAATTGGTATAGTTCAAAAAACTTTTCTAGCAATTAGTGAAATTGGAATTGCTTGCAAGACATGATAGTGAGCTCCCCATACTTAAAGGTATTTAAGTGGATACTGAGTGATCAGTTGTCAGACATGTTGTATAGAGGATGCTTGCTCAGACAGAGCCTGAAAGTCTGAGGTCCAGTCCCGTGTTGACTGTGATTATTATATTTACTAAATTGAGCTGTTTAAGCAAAGTCTTAAAGAGAAGAATGAGCTGAACTGTGCCCCATCCCAATCTAAGTGTTAGTCTCTGCTCATTATTGTTATTAGCAGATGATGAATGTAAGATTTAAGAAGTTTGGCTGGTGACTTCATAGATGAAGTCTTCACTTTTAGAAATTTCTGTCTATTGAAACCTTAGAAAAAATTTGAAGAAATCGTGAAAGTACTTCAGATGGCCACCAGGTGGAGCACCTCACCACTGTTCAAGGCAAAGTTGGAGATTTAAAATGCTTTCAGAGCACTAGTACCTTCCAGAACCCCTGAAATTCACTCAAATCCTGCCATTCCCTAGAGGAGATGCTCCACTTTGTGGAAGGACTCTTGGGAGCTAACACAATCAGACCAGTCAAGGAAGAATCTTATAATTTGTTCTTTTGGAATCCTTCCATTTAAAGCCCTTCTCCCTGCTCCTTGGATAACCTCAGCTGTGTTTGTGTGTGTTAGGGAGAAGATGGCCTCATTAAAATAATAGTTCACACTAATTAGATGTGAAGAATGTCGGGTTCATTTAAGCCTCAATAGGTGTTTGTATTTTATGTTTTATCAATAAAAATGAATCTCTAGTGAGATTTTGGCAGCAAAACCAAAACAAAACTAATATTACAAGGCACAAATACGTATACATCTATTTCCCCTTGAGGAAGGGACTAAGTATTTCTCAGGACCCTCTTCCTATAGTTTAGTAAAAGGCAGAAAAATTGGATTCAGAAGACCCAAGCATAACCATAACTTTTCCACTTGCTAGTTGGATAAGCTTCTCAAAACCTTATTTTCTTAACTGGAAAAAAAAAAAAAAAAAAAAAAAAAAAAGAATGAATATTGGACTCAATGATTTCTCTTTTCAGGCTGCTTACTTTTTATCTGCTGGTAAGGTTAGTCCCTGAGGCAAGACAAGCAGGTCCTGATAGAATCACAGAATTTTTGATTTGGAAGCTACTTTATAGGCCGCAAAGGATAAGTCACCAGATAAGGATAAAAACTTAGGATCTTAGAATTTCAGAATTAAAAGAAACCTCAATGGTCACCTATTTTAAGCTGAACTGCACAAGTGTGACTATATCATTCTTTTATTTATTACTGACTTTGGACTTGATATTAGGCCTGGGCTCTGCCACTCATTTGGAGGGAAGATTTGGGCTGATCCTGGTGCTGTTTTATTGGGATGTTGAATATTATATTATTCCAGATTCCTAGGGACAGATAGTGGACCTGCAAGCTTTCAGTGTTCCCAAAGTAGTCTGATCCAGGGCAAAGTTTAATTTATGGCCCTTCCCCTCATTTCCCTAGCTCTTCAAATTTCTAACCTGGGTTTGGATATTTGTAGATTGCTGCTGAATTCAGCCTTACTATCCAGTGGAGAGTCTGTGATTTTTTGTTATATTTACTAAATCATGCTGTTTAAGCAAGGGCCTAAAGAAAGTAATGAGCTGATCTGAGCTCCCCAATCTCAGTGTTCGATTCAGCTCATTAATATTACCATCAAATGAATCTCACTCAGAATGGCAGAATTAAAGGTTTTCTTTTAGCCTGGGATTCATTCCTTAGTTATTCTTTTGCAGGTTGTGCTAGATGCTTGATCGAGACTCTGCTCTTTGCTTAAGATCTGAGCCATACCACTGTTGCTGACTCCTGTATTTCTTTCTCTATACATATCCTAGGGCTTCTCAGCCTAATGAAGCCACCGAAATGCCATAGATTTCTTTCTTAGTCTGCCCTGGATCTGTGACCCAGAACCAAGTGATGGGTGACCAAGCAGTCATTTTGCACCTGTCTGCCTTATGCTGCCCCACTATGAGTTTGGGTTGTTCTCTTTTTCTGGTACATACTCTCTTCCTGGGCACTGGAGAGGTTGCATGTGGCTACTCCTGAACAAATATGTCTTTAGCATCCTCAGACCTCTTTTTCTGTTTTTCCATATGCCAAAATGGGCAGGACAAATGACCCATTGTGACATTTTCTGAATTTCTTCCATCAGCTTGGTGCATTTTACTAGATCTATTTGGAAGAATTTTGTGGAGGGAAGCTTGTCCTATCAATCCACCATCTTGGCTCTGCTTTTCCATATCATTCCTTTGTTCAATTTTTTTAGGCTAAATATGTGAAGTAATTTATGGTTTGATTCCAGTTATTTTTCCATGATCATTTAATATTATTTTCTTTTGTATGTGCTACATTCTAGCCAAACTACTGTCCACTTGCTATTCCCTGAATTTAGCATCTGATAACTTTAACTTGGCCAGAATGGAATTCCCTTCTTACCTCTTCCAACTTCTTTGAAGCTCTGGGACTTCTCAAATAAGATTCTTTTGCTGATTCTTCCAGTTGTCAATCCACTCACAAATTATCAGGTTAAATGCTTGTTTTTTGTGCTTGCCTTCAAGGCAGGAATTGGGTTTATTTGTTGGTTGATTCGTTTTTTTTCCTTTTTCTTTATATCCCCAGCACCCAGCAGAGAACTTTGCAACCATTTTGATAAATGCTTTTATTAGATTGTTTTGATTACTTATATAGACTCTCTTCCACAACTTCCCTAATGAGTAGTCATCCAGTTTTTACTTGAAGACTCTTAACGAATAGATCTTAGGAACATTCCACCCCGCTTTAGACCTCTCCAGTTATTAGGAGAGTTTCCCTCAAATCAAATCAGTTGCTAGCTTTCTACTAGAGTTTCTGCTTTCAACATTGTTGAATATTAGGTATTATTCACAGAGACTGAAAATCCATCAAAACAACAAAATGCAAGATGCTGCCTATCTATAGTGGATACTTATTTAAACCTTACTGAATGAATGATTGACTTTAAACAAATTTTAAAAAACTAAGGTTTTATTGATGCCTTTTGTTCATATTAAACATTCATTTCTGAATGTATCCACTTCCTACTCCTTGTTCAGAAAGAGAAAATTCTAGCAAAACTAACCAATGTTTCTATTCTTTCTGATTGTATATGCAGAATTCCACACCTATAATCCTGAACTCTTGAAATGAAAGTAAAAACTTGTTTTTAACCCTATAGGAGTCGTTCTCTTTCTAATTGTTTTCCCCTCTGTTTCTTTTCCCTCTCTCAATCCCAAAATCTTTTAGATTTCTCAAACTAGATGTCCCATAGGTATCTCAAACTCAAGATATCTGTCCCAAACAAAAAATCCTTACTTTTCTTCTAAAACCCTCTTCTCTTTGCAATTCTCCTATTTCTTTGGGGATCATAATCCCATCCTCCCCCCTGCCAACTTACCCAAGCTCAAAAACCTCTGTGGCATCCTGGACTCTTCTTTTTTATCCCACATAACTAATCTGTTGGTTATATAAAGGGGTGCAGGAAGTCAAGAAAAGAAAACAGTAAAGAGTAAAACCAGTTTACCAGATACTCAAATGGGGAAAAGAGGAAAGGGTAAATGTTACAGGATCTAAAATCTAAAATTTTGTTATTTTTGGCTTCGATTTCAATGATGATAGACTACTTGAGCTTCTTTGCTTTTTGGAATCCATTATTACATTTCCTTCTGTGGGTTTTGGTAATACAGAGTACTCTTGTATTATTTGAAGTTTCTTTCCTTTATATTAGAAGTTTTGTTGTTGTTTTCATCATGTTTTAGGTGTGTCTGACTCTTTGTGACCCTACTTAGGGTTTTCTTGGCAAAGATACTAAAGTGGTTTGTCATTTCCTTCTACAACTCATTTTATAGATGAAGAAACTAAACAAATGGGGCTAAGTAACTTATCCAGGCTCACACTGATAGTTTGAAGCCAGATTTGAACTCAGGAAAATGAATCTTCCTATCTTCAAGACTGGTCTTCTATCCACTGTGTCACCTACTTGTCCATATTTTGATTGTGATTTTATTTGTCATTTAAAACAATTAAATTTAACTACTGGAAAGATGATTTTTTTTTTTCTGTAAGTGATCTGTGGATTCTTTTGACTAAGCATTTTTCCCCCTGTATTCAGAATTTCTGAGTAACTATTGTCTAAGGAACTTCAGGACACTTTTCTTCTTTCAACAAGATCAAGCTATGTCTCACAACCTTTCTGAACTCCCCAATTCCTGCACTACTTCCATATTTAAGATCTTAGAAATCCCCTCATCTGACTATAATCTATTGGCTCTCTTTCTTCTCCCTCTGCCTTTCCATTTCAAACCCTTTCCTTTGTCCACAATATGACCTTTAACCTCTTGACCCTTCAGTTTTCTCCTGGGTCGTCATTACTGTAACATTTACCCTTTCCTCTTTTCCCCATTTGAGTATCTGGTAAACTGGTTTTACTCTTTACTGTTTTCTTTTCTTGACTTCCTGCATCCCTTTATATAACCAACAGATTGGTTATGTGGGATAAAAGAGAAGAGTCCAGGATGTCACAGAGGTTTTTGAGCTTGGGTGAGTTGTGTGTGTGTGTGGGGAGGATGGGATTATGATCCCCAAAGAAATAGGAGAGTTGTAAAGAGAAGAGGGTTTTAGAAGAAAAGTAAGGATTTTTTGTTTGGGACAGATATCTTAAGTTTGAGATACCTATGGGACATCTAGTTTGAGAAATCTAAAAGACAGTTGAAAATTCAAGACGGGACTCAAGAGAATGTTTGTTTTGGATAAATAGATATGAGAACTATTTGCATAACCATGATAATTGAATTCACTAAAATCAATAAGATCAAGGAGAGAGTATAGAGAAAAAGACCTAAGACCTTTGGGAACACCTACTCTTAATGGGACAAGCAAAGGAGACTGAGAAAGAAAATAACTTGGAGAATCAGGAGAAGAATGTTATGAAAAATTGAAGAGGAGATGGTATCAGGGAGAAGAGAAGGATCTACTATGTCTCAGGTTTTGTAAAAACATTAATAAAGATGAGGAATGAGAAAAAAATCATTAGATTTGTGAATTAAGAGATGACTGATAGTTTTGGAAAGAGTAGATGAAGTTTAACAATATAGTCAAGAGACAAGAATAGGGTGAGTGGTGAGGAAGAAGAAAGCCCAACTACAGATGGCTCTCTTTTTCTTTTTTCTTTTTTTTTAAATTAATTAATTAATTTATTTGTTTTTATTTATAATTTTTTTGACAGTATATATGCATGAGTAATTTTTTTTTATAATATTATCCCTTGTATTCATTTTTCCAAATTATCCCCTCCCTCCCTCTACTCCCTCCCCTTGATGACAGGAAATCCCATACATTTTACATGTGTTACAGTATAACCCAGATACATTATATGTGTGTAAATACCATTTTCTTGTTGCACATTAATTATTAGATTCCGAAGGTATAAGTAAGCTGGGTAGATAGAAATAGTGCTGACAATTTACATTCACTTCCCAGTGTTCCTTCTCTGGGTACAGTTATTTCTGTCCTTCATTGATCAACTGGAAGTGAGTTGGATCTTCTTTATGTTGAAGATATCCACTTCCATCAGAATATACAGATGGCTTTCTTAAGAAATTTAGTCACAAAACCAAGGACATACATACATAGGATGTTACCTATGAGGGATAGATGGATCAAGTAAGGACTTTTTTTTTTGGATGAGGGAGATGTGAGCATTTTTGTAGGTAATAAAGATACATCCATTAGATAAAGATTGAAGATTAGTGAGAGAGTGGGAATAAGAGAGGTTGGAATGAGATCACTTTTTTTTCTTGTGGTGGGATTTGTGTTAGGCAAGGAGAAAGACCACTTTTTTTTTTTTTTTTTTTTTTTTTTTTTAAGAGAAATGGGTGTGAAGTAAAAGAGAATGGGGGAAGGCATCTGAAGGAAATGAAATGACCCCCGAGGGAGAAGAGAAAGCTCTTGGTGAATGACCTTAATTTTTTTGGTGAAGTATGAGACATTATCTTTAGCTAAGGGTAAGAGATGGCATCAGAGAGTTTAGAAAGGATGAAAAGGTTTGGAATAGTCACTCTGCTGAGTAAGGTAGTGAATCAATTAGGGATGTGCAAGAGCGATTGCCTCCATCAAATGAAGACCCACTTGAAATTATGCAAACAAAATGTGTTAGACAAAGTCAACATGCTTGCATAATTTTTTTTTCTGCTCTATTTCCTTTAGTTAATTTATGTATTAGATTTACACAGCTCTGACAAGGAAAAACTCTCCTATAACAATTTTGTGACCATCTTTTTCTTTTTGTAATTCAGTTAATTTTTTCTTTATGAATTTATTTGGTGTATCATTTTGTACATACACCCTACTGATATTATGCACCTTTAAGCATACTATAATTTCTTTGTTTCATCTTACATTATAACTTTCATTTTTGCTTTGCCTTATACTATAATCATAACTCAAGATGTTTTTTTTTAACTATCTCACTCATGCCAAGTCAATTCCTCTTCCCCTCTCCCCTCCATCTTTTTCAGCTAGGAAATGTCTGCTAGTGGACTGAGAACTGGATTTGCCATCAAAGTAACCTCAGTTCACAATATGCATCTAACCTAAATTGACTATACAACCCTGTTCAAGTCACAACTTCTCAGTGCTTCTAAGCAACACTATAAGTATAAGAAAAGTTGTTCCCATGCATCAGTAAAGAAAATTTCCATTCTGGCAGTTTGCTTACACTAATTTGTCACTTACCTAGACCAAAAGACCTGTTATTCTCTTTCAGTCTTGTGTCTTCATTTTTTTTTTAAAAAGATATTTTTCTTGTAAATTGTGGAGTTTGTTCTCCCATACATCCTGTAATCTTTTTTGTTTGTTTATGTATTGCTGAATCCATTTACATTTAAGACTATGATTCTTGAGTTTGTCTCCATTTATTTCTTTTGCATGATTTTGGTCTACTTCCCTTTAAAAGTTAGTCTCTGCAATTTTGTTTTGCATATACTATTCTGATGTAAGCTTATTCCCATAAGCTCTTTCCCCATTCAAATTTACTCCAAGTTTCTTAACTTTACTTAAATTTCTAATTTCATTTTTCTGTCTCTTTGTTTAGCTTCTTCTTTTGATCTTCTTTCCCCTTGCTCAGTTAAATTAAAATCTTCTCTTTTCCCTTTATCTCCTTCTTTTGTCACATTCTTTTCTTGCACCTAAAATTTTATTTTCTCCCAGATTGTATTTCTGCTAAGTTCATGTTGTCTAGAAAAGATCCTTAATAAGAAAGATTAAAGTATATTTAGCAAGGATAAACTGTGGAAAAATTCTAGCTGTCCCAAGATGAAATGAGTTTTCTGTCCCTAGATAAAATAGGAGGTAGTTATTTCTTTGTCAGCATGTCTTCATTCACAAGCTGGATGTCTGGGATGTTATTGAGAAAATTTCCACCAGGTACAGCTTTGACTAGATGACTGCTAATGTCCCTTCCAATCAAGAATCTCTGAGTCTACTGAATGTTACTGGATGTTAGAGCTTAGTTGACAAGTAAAATAAAGCAATTAAGGCAGTGCCATACTGATATTGTTCACACAATTATAGATTGTTCTAGTCAGAAGGGGCCTGAAATATAATTTATTAGTCTAATTCCTTCTTTTATAGATATATACACCACAGTCCTATTGGCAAATTGGAAAGGTTCATAGTCAGTAAATGGGAGAATTGGAACTTGCAGAAGTGATTTCTATTCACGGATGGGTGGTCTAGAATGTATCTGAGGTCCCTTCCAACTCTTAGACTCAGTAGTCTTGCTTCATTTTAATTTTACTTCCTTCTAGCTGGTTCTTAGAAAACATATAATGCTCAGTAAATGGATGTCAAATGAAAGAAATCATGTGGGAAGCAGCCAGGGTCATTTGTTGCATATTTTTAAAAATGACAATCCTAGAATCTCAGATGATGTTCCACTGGAATGAGAACCATTGACAGGTTTGCCCCCAGACAAAGTTCTGTGATGGCTAGACTAGGAGCCCACAGCCCTGTCCTTGAAAGCATCTTTGTGACTAATGAAACTCACTATATAAAGTAAAGGCTATATAGGATATGGACTTGGACTAATAATATGCCCATTCTCCTGGGGATCAGGCCTGGCTGTTTGAAAAGCATCTCAATTAGCAGGGAACCCACTGCTGACGTGGGATTGTCCCCTCTGACCCAGGCAGGTCCAGGTGGCTTCCCTAACTAAAGAGCTATTACAGTTCTGAGCAGCTGTTAGCACATTCACTCATTAGGCTTCTTTTGGCTGTTCTGCATGAAAGGAAATCATTTGTTAGCTTAAGTAAGAGCCTCTGCCTGTTTGAAGACTGTCATCCTGGACCCTGAGAGGATATGCAAGTGTGTAGAGTTCATTCAAACTTGAGAAATTCAAGCATATTATCTCTGACTAACTGGCAGCAGTGAGTGCAATAGAGCAAAGGGATCTTTTTTTTTCAAATAAACAAATGATTATAATTAACTGGAGAAGGGTAAAATTGTCTCTAATTAATGAACTTGAACATTGTTTTTGCCATGCCTGGAATTAGTCTTTATATATACTACAGAGAAAAATCTGTTTTTTTTAATAGAGTGTTAGAACTGGAAGAGAATATAAAGATCATCTAAAGCACCTCCCTTCCCAGACTTATTGTATAGATGAGGAAACTGAGGTGAAATGACTTAGCAAGTTTATACAGCTAGTAAATGGAAGAACCAGAATTCAAAGGGAGATTATCTGACTCCCAGGAACATTTTCTCATTTCTCCAATAAATTAAAAAATTAATAATTAAGTGTAGAGTCTGTGAAGGGTGCAGTGGGACAATAAAACATATACGGGACAAGAGATTGAATGATACAAAAGAAAAACAACCATATGCAAGAATGTTTTAACTCACTAATTATAAGAAAAATGAAAATTAAAAGAATCCTGAGGTTTCGCCTTACACTTATGACATTGTACATGAAAGGAGGTGGTAAATGCTGAAGGAAATGTAAAAATAATTTTATATCATTGATAGAATTATGAATTGGTCCAACTATTCAAGAAAACAATATGGAATGATTCTAGAAAATTTTTGAAATTATACATAATCTGAGTCAAAACCCATAGTGATATTGGGAATATATACCAAAAAGGTCAAATGCAGAGAGAAATGTCCTATACATACAAAAATATTTATAGTAGCATTTTTGTGTATTAGCAAAAAGCTGAAAATGAAGTAGATGCCATAAATTAGGGAATGTTTGAATAAATGATGGCAAAAGAATGTAATATGTTATTATACCATGAGAAGTAATGAATATAAGGTATTCAGTTATCATTGCTATGCAGGTGATTTCTGGTTCTATATAAAACCTTCCCCTTTCTCTGCTAAGCTCTAATGTCTGCATCACCATTGCCCATTGAATATTATGAGCTGGTTGTCATGTTGGTATTTCAAACTCAACATGTCCATAACAGTACACATTATTTTTCTCCACTAACCCCATAATCTTTCTCAGAATTCTAGTCTTTCTTCAGGGTTATGGAAAAGGTTTTCCTAAGCCTAGGGTGGTAGTGGTGAGAAGTCTCTTTTCAAGTGAAAGAATAATAATAATAATAGAGGATGGTTTTAACATTCTCTTTTAGGAGGAATTAGGAAATCGGATGATTGTTATTTTCAAGTGGCCACCTTGACTCATCTACTAACATATCTCATATACTAACAGTATAGCTTGTGTATTAATTGACAGGTTCCTCAGAGACTAAAGAAAAATTCTAAACTATGCATATCTCTTATATTCCTTGCCCACCCCAAAACACAGAACTCCTAGTCATTGGAATCATCAACTTTTGCAAAGTTTGATCATATAGCCCCAGCCTTAATGATAGTCATTTCTCTAATCTCTATATTTATGCAACAAGGGTTACAGATGAGGAGGGAGAGGTTTTCAAGCATAGGGGAAAGAAATGCAAAAGAATAAAGGTTACTTTGGCTAAATTGTGAAGTACATGGAAGAAAATAATATGTAATTAACTTAGTAAAATATGTTGGGGTTAGATTGTGCAGGGATTTAAATGTCAAGTTTAGATTGGATCTTAGAGTTCTGAAGGAATCACTGGAGAGTATTGTGTAGGAAATCAACATAGTCACATTTGTTTATAGAAAAAACAGAAGCTGTGTAAGGGATAGATCTGAGTAGGCAGACTGAATGCATAAACACAAAAGATATTGTGGAGGCAGAAATGATAAGAAATGGTAATGAGTGACAGCCAGAAACAGAATAAATTTTTTAAAAAATTGTGAAACTTTGTACCTGGAAGGATGGTGTTGCTTTCATTAAAAAACAAACCAAAAAAAACCCCAAAGTTAAAAAAGAAGTTGAAAGAAAATGTAAATTTCCTGTAGATTTTGTGGGGAAAGAAAATGAATTCTTTTTCAACATATAGCGTTTGAAATGCTTGCATCTTATCCAGTTTATACTGTCTGGTGACCAATTAATAACATCAGACTAGAACTCAGGAGAAAGAATGGGGCTGGATGTGCATATTTGGTAATCATGTGCATAGAAATGATAATAAAACCTTGGAAGCTGTTGAAGAAAAAGACAGATCCTTAGGACACAGCTACAGTTTGTAATCCCAGAGAAACTGAGGCAGGATAGAAATTAGAGAACAATTTAATATTTTATTTGAAAGGGAGAGATTTACTGGGACCAAATGGATCCATCTCAGGGCTGAATGAAGCTATTATCTCCAAGAATCCAGCAGTGAGTGTCAGATACAAGATTCTTTTATAGGATAACAAGACCTATGACATAATGGGGGAGGTACCTGAAGTGGGGATAACCTAATGTGGGGGAGACACTTAAGATGACATATTGGAGGAAGGTACTGGAGAGGCTCCTGATATTCTAATGATGTCTAAAATGGTTAAAGACCTTTATCTCATCAAGCATTAAGAGGGAATGATTATAGCCTGAGGTCTTGGGGCAGAGTAACTGAGGTGGGACTATTAGGGAAACTGGGTCAGGACACTAAAAGGGAACTGTGGCACAAGTTAGATAATGATTAAGCAAAAGAGATTTGAAAAGCTGTGATCATATAGGTAGGAGAAAACTAAGAAAAATAACTACAATGAAAAAGTAGAGCAGAGAGAGTTTCTGGGAAGAAAAGAGGGTCAACAATGTCAAATATAACATAAAATAAGGAGTAATGAGCATTGAAAAAAGGTCATCAGATTTGGTGATTATGAGATAACTCATTTGAATGATGAAGTCAAGAACTACATTTCCAAGAGTTGAAAAGTTAGAGTAGAAGCAATAACTACAGCCATTTCTCCTCTCTAGATGTTTGGTTGAGAAATGAAGGCTAAATATATAGTATATTTAGTATATATATAGTATATATATATATATATATATATATATATATATATATATATATATATATATATATATATATATATATATATATATATAAAGTAAATATAGTATAGTACCTTGGGGTTATGGCAGAATCTGAATAGTTGTTGCAGTTTTGATGTGTGTACATAGCTGGAAGGAATTCTTAGTGATAACTTGAGGATGAGAAAGAAAGAATGATTATGGGAGCAAACTCTTGGAGAAGATGAGAAAGTAAAGGATCAAAGACGGCAGCCTTTCTTTTCTTCCTCCCCACCAACCAAAGTAGGAGATGTGATCAGTTCCCCTACTTATCCCATGTTTGACCTAGCACCAACGTAGCAAGGGCCCAAACCAGAATCCAGGGACAACACACCCCAACCACAACAAGAAATAGTACACTTCAATCTCCATATAGTTTTAGATCAGAGCCATAGTAATAGAAAGCAAAAGGACATTACCTGAGCCTTGCTGGAGATCTGCTTCCAATTAAATAAATAGCATCTGATTGAGTCCATTCAGGGTCATATCAAAAGATAGCACCAATTCCAGGTGGGGGATTGTGCAGAGAAAAGGAGACAGAAAAAGGGTCAAGGCCAAAACCTAAATCAAGATACTAAGAACCTAAGGGAAATGCAGGAATTCATTTAACAAGTGGACCAAGTCTTAACCACCAACCACATCAGGAAATAAGCAGGGAATTTCCATAGCACCCAAGAGAATATATGAGAGAAGATTCTGATCCAAGGACAAAGCTCTAATCTATAATTTGAGAGCAAACACAAAGATGAAATACTTTGGATTGAGTGAGGACGAAAAGGAAAATCCAGAAGAAGAGAGTAACTCCAAGTAGAACCTTAGAGAAAATCTACAGGAAATGAAATAAGAAATATAAAAAGTGACATTAAATGCAATGAATATTAAGGAGAAAATAATTAGAATGAAAATTAGAAATTAGAATAGCAGACAGTAAACCTTACATTGGAACTGTAATCTCTGAATCCAGAAAAATCAATAGTTCCATGAGTCAATAAAAAATGTTAAAGCAATGGGGAAAATCCAGGAAAAAAATGTAAGGAATACTTTATCAAAAACAATTAATCAGGAAACCTCTAAAATTCAGAGCCAGGAAAACATTGTACCCAGTAATAACAGGATTATGAGATAATCAACTGTGATGGACTTGACTCTTCTCAGCAATGCAGTGATTCAAGACAATTTCAATAGACTTGGGATGGAAAATGACATCTTCATTCAGAAAGAGAATTATGAAGACTGAATGGGAATCAAAGCACAGTATTTTTACCGTTTTTGTTTGTTTGCTTTTTCTTTCTCATTTTTTTCCTTTTTGGTCTTACTTTTCTTTCACAACATGGCTAATATGGAAATATGTTTAAAATGATTGTACAAATATAACATCAGATTGTTTACTGTCTTAGGGAGGGAGAAGGTAAAGAAGGAAGAAAAAATTTGGTACAAAAAAATCTTACAAAAATAAATGCTGAAAACTAACTTTACATGTATTTGAAAAAATAAAATACTATTTATTTATTAAAAAAAAAAAAAAAAAAAAGAATACAGGCCTTAGACTTAGGAGTCCTGAGTTCAAATGCAGACTCAGACACCACCTGTGACCCTAGGCATGTTACTTAACTCTGATTGCCTTCCCTTCTAAAGAAAAGAACCAAAAGGCAAAATGAGAACTGAAAGAATCTGTTGGTTATCTTTTGAAAAAAAAAGAAAATAGATACCTGAAGAACTTCTGAAAGAACTTCCCAAATAAATGCAAATTGCAAGGAATTTCATAGTCCAACCCAGAGCTCAATGACCAAAGGGGAAAAAAAAATACTAAAAGCTGCTAGAAAGAAAGAGATCAAGTACCAAGAAATCCAGGTAGAATTATGCAACATTTAGCAACTGTCGTATAAAGGAATAAACATTTTCAAACATGAAATTCCCAAAGTCAAAGGATAAAAATTTGTAACCCAGAATAATTTACCTTGAAAAACTGAGCATTATACTTAAAGGGATAAAAAAGGAGAGATCTTTAATAGAGCAGAGGGATTTCAAGAATTCAAGAGCTGAAGAGAAGCTTTGAAATGTAAAGAAAGGTGTCAAGAAAAAACTAAAAAGGTAAATGTAGCTGGGCTTTTGGAATGGGCTTTCCAATGATGAAACACATTTAATAGGAGGAGAATGAAAAATGTCTTTTAAAGCTTAAAGGAGGAGTTAAAATGATTTGAGATTGGTTTGCTCTCTACTGATCAGATTACACAAGATGAAGAACATTCAAATATAGAGAAAAGAGGATAATGGGTTTGGTTTAAATGAAATCTTTCATTCTTTTCATTCCTAGGTGCAGATAGGAAGGAAGTAGGGTGAATTAAAGAGTCAAGGTAAGATTGGTGAAGAATTAGTTATAAACAAGAGCACACTAGTGTTGAAGAGTGTTGAAGTAGAGTGAAGTAGATGGGTGTGACATGACTCTTTGAGGCTCTATAACTCTCCCAGTTCCCTCATCTTTTAAAAATCTGGAAAAAAAAAAAAAAAAAAAAAAAAAGATTCTTGTGGTAAGAACTTGTCTAGAGTATCTTTCAAAGAGTTACCTGGCCTTGGGATATTTTGTATTATATTAAAAATATTTTTCCTTCTCATTTTACAGATGAGGAAACCAAGGCCTTAAGTGATTAAATTTGCCCATTATCAGCTAGGTAAAAAGTAGCCTAAGTAAGCTTTGAATTCAAGACTTCATCTAATGCGTTTTCCAATACACTCAACTGCCTTCAATCTGATGGTCAACAATTTAAACTATATTTTAAATAGACATATACATGTGAATTTCTATGTTGTGAGAGAAATGATTATTAAGTAACCAATTATTCGTGAGATCCAAGTTTTTTCTGTTTTAAGTATTTATTCTCTACTAGGCCAAGTCAAAATCTGTAGAATTTTGCTGATAATGAGATTGGATTAACTTTCTTCTCAACCTAATTCACACCCCACACTAGTAGGGATATCCCTTGTTTTCTACTCAGATTTGGGTGGGAGTAGAGCCTTTGTATAGATTGCCCAAGGCTGGGTGATTTGGAAGTAAATGACACAATCAAAGTCATAACCCCCCCCCCCTTATAATAGGTCCATTTTTTATTATAATATTCATTCTTACTCTATTTGTTAACCAATCAAAGTCGGTTGCTCCCCTCAGGAATAACAGTTCTTCCAAGGGTATATAAGCACTGAATGGCCACTAACTCCTTTTATTAATTATTGCTAGCATGATTAATAAAATGATTAATAATCCAGAACTTATGTCTTTTGAACCTTTTATACATCTTGATTTTAATATAAACTTCTAGAAATAAAAGGATACTAGTGATGAAGATGGAAAACCAAAATCAAAACATCACCCCAGAGAGGTGGAAAGGTGAACTAGATACTATTAATGAAAAAAAATTTCCATCAGCAGCCGTGGACCCATGAATAACAAAGTGTCAGTGCAGGAGGAAAAAAAGAAATCAGATGTTTCTTCCGGGCATTAAAAGTGAGCATAAAATTGCCAGGATTTAGGAGAAAAAGGCTGTTGTTGAATCTTTCTTTTTTAACCTAAGCCTCTTTTTCTTGGCCTGCTGTGTTCAGATGCAGCCCACTTAGTGCCTAGAAACCTAACAAAGCCTGGATTGGTGGTGGCACAGAGAGATTTCTCTCCCATGTAGAATTTTAATTGTGAAAAGACACAAAGATTGGTTTCTTCAGAAACCTTAATTGAGAACATCAAAGAAAGGCAATTAGAGCTTTGCTTCTGCCACCCTTCCACTCTCTAGAAGCCCTTCAGGAAGATTTATGCTTTTAGGAGGCTGATTGGGATACCTTGCTACTGAACAAGTTTTCCCCTTCATTCTCATAGATCTCATGTGACTTAGACCAATTGCTTTTATACCCAGATTTAATCAGGAAGGCTGTGTGATATAGTGGAGAAAGCATAGGACTAAATCAGAAGATGGGTTAGAATTTTGGCTTAGACTCTCATTGTCTGAATCATTTAACTTCTAAGCCCCTTGATGTACTCATCTGTAAAATGGAGCTAACAACACCTGTACTTTAGATATGATTAAGGAAAGAAATGCATTATAAATGAATATAAAAGGCCTCTATAAACTATAAAATCCTACTAGTAGACTCAAAGCATAGTATTTTTACCTTTTTTGCTTTTTCTTTCTCATTTTTTTTCCCTTTTTGGTATTATTTTTCTTTCACAACATGACTAAGATGGAAATATGCTTAAAATGATTGTACAAATATAACATCAGATTGTTTACTGTCTTGGGGAGGGAGAAGATAAAGAAGGAAGAAAAAATTTGATACAAAAAGTCTTACAAAAATGAATGCTGAAAACTAATTTTACATGTATTTGGAAAAATAAAATACTATTTATTTATTTAAAAAAAAGAAGATAGGCATTAGATTTAGGAGGACCTGAGTTCAAATTCAGACTCAGACACTGTCTGTGACCCTAGGCATGTCACTTAACCCTGATTGCCTCTCCCCCTCCAAAGAAAAAGAGCTAAAAGGCAAAGTGATAACTGAAAGAATCTGTTGGTTATCTTTTGAAAAAAAAAACAAAAAACAAAAAAACAAAAAAACCCACCAAATACCTGAAGAACTTCTGAAAGAACTCCCCAAATGAATGCAAACTCCAAGGAATTTCATAGCCAAAATTAGAGCTTAATGGCCAAAGGAAAAAATATTAAAAGCTGCTAAAAAGAAAAGGTCAAGTACTAAGAAACCAAGGTAGAATTATGCAACATTTAGCAACTGTGGCTATAAAGGAATAAACATTTTCAAATATGAAATTCCCAATGTCAAAGGATAAAAGTTTGTAACCCAGAATAATTTACCTTGAAAAACTGAGCATCATCCTAAAGCGATAAAAAAGAAGATCTTTAATAGAGCAGAGGGATTTCAAGAATTTATGATTAAAAATTCAGAGCTGAAGAGAAGCTTTGAAATATAAACAAAGGTTTCAAGAAAAAACTAAAAAGGTAAACATAGTTGGGGATTTGGAAGGGAGTTTTACAATGATGAAATGCTTACATTTAATAGGAGAATGAAAAATGTCTTTTAAGGTTTAAGGGAGGAGTTAAGATGATTTGAGATTGATTTGCTCTGTACTGATCAGATTACACATTTAACTTCTCAGTTCCTCACTGTACTCATCTTAAAATGGAGCTAACAACTACTTTAAATATGAGTAAGGAAAGAAATGCTATATAAATGAATATAAAAGGCATCTACAGATTATATCCTTTATACATGTAGTCATCTAAAACCTAGCTTCTTAAACGGTGGTTTGTAATCCATACTCTTGTAACTGAATATGGAGGATCACAAAATTATGCTTTGCTATCAATAAATATTTGATCATATAACTGTTTTATATACCTGTATATCTAGGGACATGTACAAATTTCTCAGGCAAAAAAGGGGTTGTGGAAAAAGTTTTTTAAGAAGTTCTGATCTAAACAACCCCTCTCCTATTTTTCCTGAATCACAGCACATGTAGACTTAGCTTTCAAAGTCTCTAGTTTGTATCCACCCATCATCTAGCTGATTCTTCAGTATCCCTTCTTGCCTGGCTTGAATTATCCTAGATAATTCCTCTCAACTTGCAACTTTATCTTAATTCTACACCTTTCAGTACCCAGTGGTTCTATTGCCTATTTTAGGAAAACAGTGCAATGTAAAAACAAAAACAACTCATATTTATATAGAACTTTATAATCTAATTCCCCCATAAATACCTTCTCTTTGTTGTTTGAAATTATTTTAACATAGGACAAAGTTCTCTCTCCCACTTTATAAAAGGCCCCAGTCCTGATTTATTTCATTCATATCTGCATTTCTCCTTCTCATCATGCATTATCTTCACACATTATTCTAATGGGTACTTTTTCTTCCCCCTCCCTCTTTCCAGTTCCCTGTATGTATTGTTTTCTATTAGGATATGTTTTTTGAGATTATGCCTTGTTTGCTTGGATAGTACTGCCAGTGCTTAGACAGAACCTGGAATAGATAATACTTAATAAATTTTTAAAATAACATATTATAGTTAAAGATAGAAATTTAAAATGAAGATCACCTGAGAAAAGGAATACCCTTGACTTAATACAAAAGTAGAAATGATTCAGATATATATTTAGTTGGAAATTGGGGGGGGGGATGGAGAGAGAAAGTACAAGAACATTTAGACTATTAAAGTTGGAATGGATTTTAAAGACCATTAATTCAATCAGTCTATTAAAGATTCTTTTCCCCCAGGAATAAAGAAGTCTGTCTTCTCTTTAATTTGCTCCACCCATCCTTTTGAAGAAATAAAACCAAAAACTTTGAAATAAATACACATAGAAAAACAAAATAAATTCTCCATTAGCCATATCCAAAAAAAGTCTCAATCTATGCTTTGAGTCCATTACCTTTCTGTTAGGAGTTCTTTGGAATCATGATTCATCATTGAAATGATCAGAGTTCTAAAGTCAAAGTAGTTTGTTTTTATAATATTGTTATTGTGTAAAATATTTCTCCTACTTCTGTTTATTTTTATTCTGTGGTAGTTCATACAAGTCTCCTCAGATTTCTCTGAAACTCTTCCCTTTTATTTTCCTATAAATATCCTGTTATATCCTTATACCATAATTTGTTCAGTCATTCCACAATTGATAACTCCTTTTTAGTTTCTACTTCTTTGCTACCATAAAAAGAACTGCTACAGATATTTTTTATATATGAATCTATTCTATTTTTCCTTGATGTTTTTGGAGTATAGACCTAATAGTGGAGTAGATAGATCAGAGTATGCACAATGTTATAATTTTTAGGTTATGGTTGCATATTGTTTTCCAGAATGGCTGAATGAACAATAATTCTACTAACAGTGTATTAGCATACTCTTCCAACATTTGCCATTCCCCCCCTTTTTTAAAAAGCTATCTTTGCAAATTTGATGGATGTGAGGTAGAATTAATATTTCTTTAAGTTGTATTTCCTTAATTATTAGTGATTTAGATAATCTAAAAACCGTGTCTATAGATAATTTGGATTTCTTTCCTTAAAAACTTCCTATTTCTTTGACCATTCATGAGTTGAGGAATGGATCTTTTTCTTCTAAATTTGAATCAATGTGTCTTGAATGTGTCTTGAAAGTAACTGACCAGAAAAAAATTGCTGCAAAAACTTTTCCCCAGATATCTGTTTTTCTTATCATTTTAATTTCTTTGGTTTTGTTTATGCAAAAAAAAATTTATTTGATATAATAAAAATTGTTCATTTTATCTTTTGAGTTCCTCTCTGGTGCTTGTTTAGTCATGAACTCTTCCCCTATCCATAGATCTGAAAGGTAATTTCTTTCTTTCTCCTCTAATTTGTTAATTATGTTAACTTTTATATCTGTCTCAATATTTTCCTTTAAAGAGAGAGGGAAAATGACACTGTAGAAAGGAGAAGGGATTTTTTCCAAGATCACATTGTAGGTGATAGAGCCAGGATCTGAACAAGAGTTTCCCAATTTTAGGTCCAGCATTTTTCCCTCTGTCCTCTGGGAACTTCAATCAGGCTTTATGTGTCTAAGGGTCCCCATGTGAGAAGAAATAGTAGTGTGGAAGAGGAAAGCCAGAATGGTGAGACACAAAAGTCTGGAGGCAAGTGATCTAAATCACAGTTTAAAGGGCTCCAATTAGAACTCAGCATTCATGTATGTCACCTCTTCTTAATACCATATAGAGAGAAATTAAAACATAACCCTCCTTATTTAGCCCTTCTGTTCCAGGGTGTTATGAGAAAACTACTTCTATATAGAAATGGGCTTGATTTTAATGAACAAAGACTACAAAGCTGGATGAGGTGGACATCATTCTTGTATTGCACATTGATCTGACATCTTCCCAGTTAAGGTGCTGAGTTTCATGTAGCAGCAAGAGGAAGCTTCTTTTGTGATCTGAAATTCTTAATTCTTTTCTTAGCCCACTTACCATTCTCTCCGGAGTGAGTTAATTTTTGGGATGGAGAATCCTGAATTTTGAGATAGTCCTTTGAGGACAGAGAATAGTGTTATGTTCTATTACATTAGAAGTTATTTGATGACAGGAACTTTCTTTTGCCTCTGTATCCTAACTAAACATAATGCTTGGTATATCCTAGGCACTTAATAAATGTTTAATTGATTATGGTCCACTTAGGTGGGGCACTGAGCAAATTCAAGGAGTAAATAATAATTCAGAATAACAGCCTTTTAAAGGTTACAAAAACACTTCACACAATAGCCTTATGAGACCATTGGTGTGAAATTTATATCCCCACTTTTTATAGATAAGAAACTGAACTTCTGAGAGTTAAATGAGCTGGCTATGATCACAAAACACTGAAATATTCAAAGCAGAATTCAAATGGAGATTCACTGACCCACACTGGTGTAGTTTTGCTTCTATCTTTTATTCCATTCAGCTCCATAAGCATTTCAAAAGTACTTGCCAGATATAATATTAAGTCTGACAATCGAAAGACAAAAATGCAACAGTTCTTGCTCTCAAGGAGTCTACTGGGTAGTGAGTGAGAAAACAAAGGATATCTTGTACAAAGATACATACATAAGTACAAAATAATTTTAAAAGTAGAGTATTTTGTCTGTCTCTCTCCTGAAAAAAAATCATGTTTCCATTCTTATGATAAGCATCAGAGGCAAAAAAATAAAGCAAAGCAGAATTTGTCTCAATTTGCCATTTTTCAGAACATTAGTTACATATGGCACGGATGATAATTCATTTCTTAGAAGAAACAAGACATGTAGCTGGTTGCTTAGCCACTAGATGTCTCTTTAGGTCTTTGCTCTTAATCTTTTACCAGACATTTTGTTTTATTAGTTTCTTCCCCGATCCGTACCCTCCCCCCTACATTTAGCTGTGTTTTAAGGAACCTCTATTTCCTTTTTTGCATACTATGCCAGATTCTAATGCATTACATATGGAAATGAGGTTGTTGTTGAAAATGTGATGCTAGATCTGGTTAAAACTGGTAGGGCAGCAAATGGGGCAAAAATTATTTTTTCCTACATCTTTTTTTTTTTTTTTTCAGGGTGTGGGGTGGGAGAGAAAGTAATAATTTTTTCTCTTTCAATATTGAGACCTTTTTTCTTTCAAATGTCACTTAGGGATCTATGTTTGGGGGGAAATATGGAGCAGTGGAAAGTAGATTTGAAGTCAGAAGAGATATGCTTGAATCTTAGCCATTTACTAGTTGTATGAATTTGAGTAAATCTCTTTGGGCCTCAATTTCCTCATCTTTAAAATAAAGGGTCCAAACTAAATGGTCTTACAGTTGGGGAGAATCACCTACTAGGGAAAAAATGCCATGTATGCTCATAATATAGCAATGATAGTACAGAGTTTTAGTCTGTTAATTCCAGATCAATATGATGACACTTATATAAACTCTACTTATTTGGAAGAGAGATTGAAGAGGGGCTTGGTGAGTTGAGCAGCAATATCTATTAGTGATAACTAACCAGGAAATGGAACAATGTAACAGTAGTAGAAATTAAGTGATTTTTAAAATTAAAGCTTTTTATTTTCAAAACATATGCAACAGATAGTTTTCAACATTCACTCTTGCAAAACTTTGTGTTCCAAATTTTTTTCTCTCTCCTTTCCCTCCACTGCTTTCCAAGATCCAATATATGTTAAACATGTGCAATTCTTCTATACACATTTCCAATTATCATGCTGTACAAGGAAAATCAGATAAAAAAGAATGAGAAAGAAAATAAAATGCAAGCAAACAACAACAACAACAAAATCCACATGTGAAAATACTATTTTGTGATACACACTCAGTCTCCACAGTCTTCTTTCTGGATGCAGATGGCTTTCTCCATCACAAGACCATTGGAACTGGCCTAAATCATCTCATTGTTGAGAAGAGGCACATCCATCAGACTTGGTTATCACATAATCTTCTTACTATGTACAATGTTCTTAATATCAGTTCATATATGTCTCTCCAGGTCTTTCTGAAATCATCCTGCTGATAGTTTCTTATAGAACAATAATATTCCATAACATTCATATTCCATAACTTATTCAGTTATTCTCCAACTGATGAGCAACCATTCAGTTTCCAATTTCTTGCCACTACAAAAAGGGCTGCCACAAATATTTTTGCACATGTGGGTCCCTTTCTCTCCTTTATGATCTCTTTAGGATACAAGCCCAGTAGAAACACTGTTGGATCAAAGGCCATGAACATTTTGATAACCCTTTGGGCATAGTTATATATTGCTCTCTAGAATGGTAGGGTCAGTTCACAACTTCACCAACAATGTACTAGTGTCCCATTTCCCCCTGCATCTCCTCCAACATTCATAATTATCTTTTCCTGTCATCTTAGCCAATCTGAAAGATGTATAGTGGTACATCAAAGTTGTCTTAATTTGCATTTCTTTTACCAATAGTGATTTAGAGCATTTTTTCACATGATTAGGAATGGTTTTAATTTCTTCATCTGAAAATTGTATGTTCATAGCCTTTGATCATTTATCAATTGAAGAATGACTTGTATTCTTTAAATTTGAGTCAATTCTTTATATATTTTAGAAATCAGGTCTTTGTCAGAACTCTTGGATGTAAAATTCCCCCCAGAGTTTACTGTTTCTTTTCTAATATTGTCTGCATTGGTTTTGTTTGTACAATTTTTTAAACAATATAATCAAAATTATCCAATCTGCAGGGAATAAGTTATTTTGAAGAATAGGTCTATAAATGATAAAGTGTAAAAAAAAATCTAAGTAAGTTATTTCCTATATCAGTTTGTCTTTGTTATACTTTTAAGTGAAATTTACTAGGTGGGACCTTTTGAATGGGTATATTTCTCCCTAGTGAGATATTTTCATGGATGCCCCATCTGGACATTCAGTTTAAATCCTCATAGGTGAATTCTTAAGATATTTCTATGAGATTTCTATGAGATACACTGAAAGTCAGGGCATTTCTATACAGATAAGTGGCATGAGTGGAGAAATAAAAAATGCAATGACATGGTGGATAAATCTATTGGGATATGACTCTGAAGTCTAAGATTGATATTTTCCTAGGGATTTCCATTAGTGGGACATTTCCAGTTGACTTCAGTGCAATAAAAACCTGACTAGCCACGGTCAGAGAAGGCAGAAGATAGTGCCAAAGTTAGGAAAGAAAGAAGTAAAAGGAGAAAAATAATAGCAATTTACTTTGAACACTGCACTGGAGAATTCTATATTTTACTAATCTATAGTGTTGTGTGAGAATTATCTGGACCATAGGGAAAATTGAGGCAAAGATGTTAGGCTATGACTAGGAGATTTAAGACTAGAAAAGAAACAAAGTGACTTGGAGTGCCAGTGTGTGATAATCAATAAATATTACTTTATTTGGGAAGCAGGATAGAAGATTATAAGTTGTAGATCATTGGGAAGTTTTTGTTGTTCATTATTTCAGTGATATTTCAGTCTTTCTCCTTGTGATCACATTTGAGTTTTCTTGACAGAGATACTTATTTGGCTATTTTCTTCTCTAACTCATTTTATAGATGAGTAAACTGAGGCAAACAGAATTAAGTAACTTGTCCAGAGTCATATAGCTAGTAACTGTCTGAGGCCAGATTTGAACTCAGGAAGTCTTCCTGACTTTAGGATTGGAACTCCATCCACAGTTACCTAACTGTCCCAAGTGAACTATAGTGAATAACTTTAAAATTTTCTTTTTCCTGTTTAGTGGTTTCTCCTTTTTCTTCCTGTACTTGTTAACAGAATTGGTTTTTGATTGCCAGATTCAAAACCCAGATGATCTTGGATATTCAACAAATATTTTCAAATTTCTGCGCAAGACTTTGGAATGTATGTAAAGATAGAGAAAATTCAATTCATGTTCTCAAGTCTAGTAGAGAAAGTAAGACATTGGCACAAATAACTACTCTACAGAATTTCATAAAGGCTGTTAGAGAAAGGCAAACTAAATGATATGAGAGTCAGAAGAAGGTAGGGGAATAATAGTTTTGTGGGTATGATCAGGGAATGCTTCATGGAGGAGACTGGATTTGTTGGTTCATGAAGTAAAGGCAAGATTCCTATGGGCAGTAATTAAGGGATTAGTAATTATAGGTAGAAAAATTAATTCAGTTGTAAGTTCAAGAGAATATATATGACATGACTTATTCAGGATGCAGTGAGTGGTCTGATTTGCTTTAAAGTTTAGAATTTGCATAAGGGAAAAGTAGACATGATAAGATTAAGGTGGCAGGCTGGAACCACGTTATGGAGTTCCTTTAATGCTAAACTGAGGAGGTCAGATTTTATTATGGGAGCATTGAGGAGCCATTAAAGGTTTATTAGAGGGAGCATTAACATAATTATTAGGGAGGATTATGAAAGATTGATTATTGGTATTGTGTGTGAAATTATAGATGGAAGGCCAATTAGAAAGCTAATGCAATAGGACTTGAAGAAGATAATTCAATTTAGATCAGTTAAATTCCAAGACAGAGAGCATACAAAGATTAAAAAAGACAATTTCTGCTCTCAAGAAGCTTGCATTCTACTATTTTTAAAAAAAATATTTATTTTATTAAAGTTTTTTATTTTCAAAACATATGGATAATTTTTTTTATTATATATATATATTTTATAATATTATCCCTTGTATTCATTTTTCCAAATTACCCCCCCTCCCTCTATTCCCTCCCCCCGATGACAGGCAATCCCATACATTTTACATGTGTTACAATATAGTCTAGGTACAATACATGTGTGTGAATATCATTTTCTTGTTGCACAATAAACATTAGAATCCGAAGGTACATGCAACCTGGGCAGACAGATATTAGTGCTAACAATTTACATTCACTTCCCTGTGTTTCTTCTCTGGGTGTAGCTACCTCTGTCCATCATTGATCAACTGGAAGTGAGTTGGATCTTCTTTATGTTGAAGATTTCCACTTCCATCAGAATACATCCTCATACAGTATTGTTGTTGAAGTGTACAGTGATCTTCTGGTTCTGCTCATTTCACTCAGCATCAGTTGATTTAAGTCTCTCCAGGCCTCTCTGTATTCCTCCTGCTGGTCATTTCTTACAGAGCAATAATATTCCATAACCTTCATATACCACAATTTACCCAACCATTCTCCAACTGATGGACATCCATTCATCTTCCAGTTTCTAGCTACTACAAAAAGAGCTGCCACAAACATTTTGGCACATATATGTCTCTTTCCGCTCTTTAGTATTTCTTTGGGATATAATCCCAGTAGTAGCACTGCTGGGTCAAAGGGTATGCACAGTTTGATAACTTTTTGGGCATAATTCCAGATTGCTCTCCAGAATGGCTGGATTCTTTCGCAACTCCACCAGCAATGTATTAGTGTCCCAATTTCCCCACATCCCCTCCAACATTTATCATTATTTGTTCCTGTCATCTTAGCCAATCTGACAGGTGTGTAGTGGTATCTCAGAGTGGTCTTAATTTGCATTTCTCTGATCAGTAGTGATTTGGAACACTCTTTCATGTGAGTGGATATAGTTTCAATTTCTTCCTCTGAGAATTGTCTGTTCATATCCTTTGACCATTTATCAATTGGAGAATGGTTCGGTTTCTTATAAATTAGGGTCAGTTCTCTATATATTTTGGAAATGAGACCTTTGTCAGAACCTTTGTTTTTAAAAATATTTTCCCAAACATATGGATAATTTTTAACATTCACCCTTGTGCTCCAAATTTCTTTCCCTTCCCCCCACTCCTTCCCCTAGACAGCAAGTAATCCAATATATGTTAAACATGTACAGTTCTTCTAAACATATTTCCACAGATATCATATTGCACAAGAAAAATCAGATCAAAAAGGAAAAAAATAAGAAAGAAAAGAAAATGCAAGCAAACAACAACAAAAAGAATGAAAATTCTATGTTGTGATCCACACTCAGTTCCCACAGTTCTCTCTTTGGTTGTAGATGGCTTTCTTCATCACAAGACCATTAGAACTGGCCTGAATTATCTTGCAGTTGAAGAGAGTTCCTCAGAATTGATCATTGTATAATCTTGCTGCTGACATGTATAACAAGCTCCTGATTCTGCTCATTTCACTTAGCACCAGTTCATGTAAATCTCTCCAGGTCTCTCTGAAATCATCCTGCTCATCATTTTTATGGAACAATAATATTCTATGACATCCATATACTAAAACTTATTCAGCCATTATCCAACTGACGGGCATCCATTCAGTTTCCAGTTCCTTGTCACTACAAAAAGGACTGCCACAAACATTTTTGTACATGTGGGTCCCTGTTCCTGCTTTATGATCTCCTTGGGATACAAGTCCAGTGGAAACACTGCTGGATTAAAGGGTATGCACATTTTGATAGCTCTTCGGGCATAGTTCCACATTGCTCTCCAGAATGGTTGGTATCAGTTTACAACTCCACCAATAATGTATTAGTATCCCATTTTCTCCATATCTCCAACATTCATCATTATCTTTTCCTGTAATCTTAGCCAATTTGAGAGGTATGTAGTGATACCTCAGAGTTGTCTTAATTTGCATTTCTCTGGCCAATAGTTATTTAGAGTATTTTTTTCCATATGATTAGAAATGGTTTTAATTTCTTCATTTGAAAATTGTATGTTTATATGCTTTGATCATTTATCATTGAAAAATGGCTTATATTCTTATAAATTTGAGTCAACTCTTTATATATTTTAGAAATGAGGCCTTTATCCGATCTCTTGGATATAAAATTCTCCCCTTCCCCAGTTTATTGCTTCTCTTCTAATTTGTTTGCATTGGTTTTGTTTGTACAAAACCTTTTTAACTTAATATAATAAAAATTATCCATTTTGTATTCAATAATTTACTCCAGTTCTTTTTTGACCACAAATTCCTTACTTTTCCATAGATCTGAAAGATAAACTTTCATTTATTCTTCTAATTTGCTTATAATATCACTTTTCATTTCTAAATCATGAATCCATTTTGCCCTTATCTTAGGTGTGGGCCAATGTCTAATTTCTGCCATACTAATTTCTAATTTTCCCAGCAGTTTTTTTCAAATAGTGACTTCTTATCCCAAAAATTGGGGTCTTTGGATTTGTCAAATACTAGATTATTATAGTCATTGACAATTTTGTACTGTGAACCTAACCTATTCCACTGATAGACTACGATTCCTTTAATTTCTTTTTCTTCTCTTCTTGACAAAGCTAATATTTTCTAATACAATATTGAATAGTAATTGTGATAGTGGGCAACTTTGTTTTACCCCTGATCTTATTGGGAATGGTTCTAGTTTATCTCCATTATATATGATGCTGATGATTTTAAATAGATGCTACTGATCATTTTAAGGAAAAAATCCATTTTCCTATACTCTCTAGTGTTTTGTTTTGTTTTTTAAAGTAGGAATGAGTGTTGGATTTTGTCAAATGTTTTTTCTGCATCTATTGAGAAAATCACATGATTTCTGTATTGTTATTGATATAGTCAATTATACTAATAATTTTCCTAATATTGAGCCAGCCCTTCATTCCTGGTATAAGTCCTACTTGGTGATAGTGTATTATCCTGGGGATAACTTGCTGTAATCTGTTTGCTAATATTTTATTTAAGATTATTGCATCAATATTCATTAGAGAAATTGGTTTATAATTTTCTTTCTCTGTTTTGAAACTATCTAGTTTAGGTATCAGCATCATATATGTGTTATAAAAGAAATTTGGTAGGACTCCTTTCCCTATTTTTTTTTTTCCTTTTCAAAATTTTATTGTGCTTAAAATTAAATGTTATTGATAATATCAGGTATTCTTTTGTGCCTTTCAATTGAAATGGTTTCCTCCATATAATTCTCTTTTTTATTTTATTAATTTTATAATTATACATTTTTTGACAGTATATATGCATGAGTAATTTTTTTTATAACATTATCCCTTGTATTCATTTTTCCAGATTTTCCCCTCCCTCCTTCTACTCCCTCCCCTAGATGACAGGCAATCTCATACATTTTACATATGTTACAGTATAACCTAGATATAATATATGTGTGTAAATCCAATTTTCTTGTTGCACGTTAAGTATTGGATTCCGAAGGTATAAGTAACCTGGGTAGATAGGCAGTAGTGCTAATATTTTACATTCAATTCCCAGTGTTCCTTCTCTGGGTGTAGTTGTTTCTGCCCGTCATTGATCAACTGGAAGTGAGTTGGATCTTCTTTATGTTGAAGATATCCACTTCCATCAGAATACATCTTCATACAGTATTGTTGTTGAAGTGTATAGTGATCTTCTGGTTCTGCTTATTTCACTCAGCATCAATTCATGCAAGTCTCTCCAAGCCTTTCTGAATTCATCCTGCTGGTCATTTCTTTTTTTTAATTTTATTCATTTTTCCAAATTATCCCCTCCCTCCCTCCACTCCCTCCACTCCCTCCCCCCGATGGCAGGTAATCCCATATATTTTACATGTGTTACAATATAACCTAGATACAATATATGTGTGTAAATACCATTTTCTTGTTGCACATTAATTATTAGCTTCCGAAGGTATAAGTAACCTGGGTAGATAGACAGTAGTGCTAACAATTTACATTCGCTTCCCAGTGTTCCTTCTCTGGGTATAGTTATTTCTGTCTATCATTGATCAACTGGAAGTGAGTTGGATCTTCTTTATGTTGAAGATTTCCACATCCATCAGAATACATCCTCATACAGTATTGTTGTTGAAGTGTATAGTGATCTTCTGGTTCTGCTCATTTCACTCAGCAACAGTTGATTTAAGTCTCTCCAAGCCTCTCTGTATTCCTCCTGCTGGTCATTTCTTACCGAGCAATAATATTCCATAACCTTCATATACCACAATTTACCCAACCATTCTCCAATTGATGGACATCCATTCAACTTCCAGTTTCTAGCTACAACAAAAAGAGCTGCCACAAACATTTTGGCACATACAGGTCCCTTTCCACTCTTTAGTATTTCTTTGGGATATAATCCCAATAACAGCAATGCTGGGTTAAAGCAATGCACAGTTTGACAACTTTTTGGGCATAGTTCCAAATTGCTCTCCAGAATGGCTGGATTCTTTCACAACTCCACCAACAATGTATCAGTGTCCCAGTTTTCCCACATCCCCTCCAACATTCATCATTATTTGTTCCTGTCATTTTAGCCAATCTGACAGGTGTGTAGTGGTATCTCAGAGTTGTCTTAATTTGCATTTCTCTGATCAGTAGTGATTTGGAACACTCTTTCATATGAGTGAAAATAGTTTCAATTTCATCATCTGAGAATTGTCTGTTCATATCCCTTGACCATGTATCAATTGGAGAATGGTTTGTTTCCTATAAATCAGGGTCAGTTCTCTATATATTTTGGAAATGAGACCTTTGTCAGAACCTTTACTTTTAAAAATATTTTCCCAATTTGTTACTTCCCTTCTAATCTTATTTGCATTAGTATTGTTTGTACAGAAACTTTTTAGTTTGATGTAATCAAAATCTTCTATTTTGTGATCAATAATGATCTCTAATTCTCCTCTGGTCATAAATTCCTTCCTCCTCCACAGGTCTGAGAGGTAGACTACTCTCTGTTCCTCTAATCTATTTATGATCTCATTCTTTATGCCTAAATCATGGACCTATTTTGATCTTATCTTGGTATATGGTGTTAAGTGTGGGTCCATATCTAATTTCTGCCATACTAATTTCCAGTTTTCCCAACAGTTTCTTCCGAATAATGAATTTTTGTCCCTAATGTTGGTATCTTTGGGTTTGTCAAAGATTAGATTGCTATAGATGTACCCTTTTTTTTCCTTTGTATCTAATCTGTTCCACTGATCTACCGGTCTATTTCTTAGCCAATACCAAATGGTTTTGGTGACTGCTGCTATATAATATAGCTTTAGATCAGGTACACTTAGACCACCTTCCTCTGACTTTTTTTTCATTAGTTCCCTTGCAATTCTCGACCTTTTATTCTTCCATATGAATTTTGTTGTTATTTTTTCTAGGTCATTAAAATAGTTTCTTGGGAGTCTGATTGGTATAGCACTAAATAAATAGATTAGTTTGGGGAGTATTGTCATCTTTATTATATTCGCTCGGCCTATCCAAGAGCACTGAATGTCTTTCCAATTATTTAAATCTGACTTTATTTTTGTGGCAAGTGTTTTGTAATTTTTCTCATATAATTCCTGACTATTCTTTGGTAGATGGATTCCCAAATACTTTATACTCTCAACATTTGTTTGGAATGGAATTTCTCTTTGTATCTCTTGCTGTTGCATTTTGTTGGTGATATATAAGAATGCTGAGGATTTATGTGGATTTATTTTGTATCCTGCCACTTTGCTAAAATTCTGAATTATTTCTGATAGCTTTTTAGCAGAGTCTTTGGGGTTCTCTAAGTATGCCATCATGTCATCTGCAAAGAGTGATAGTTTGATTTCCTCATTTCCTATTCTAATTCCTTGAATCTCTTTCTCGGCTCTTATTACCGAGGCTAGCATTTCTAGTATTATATTGAATAGTAATGGTGATAGTGGGCAACTTTGTTTCACTCCTGATCTTACTGGGAAAGGTTGCAGTTTATTTCTATTGCATATTATGCTTACTGAAGGTCTTAAATATATGCTCCTGATTATTCTAAGGAATAATCCATTTATTCCTATACTCTCAAGAGTTTTTAGTAGGAATGGATGTTGGATTTTGTCAAATGCTTTTTCTGCATCTATTGAGATGATCATATGGTTTTTATTAATTTGATTATTAATATGGTCAATTATACTAATAGTTTTCCTAATATTAAACCAGCCCTGCATTCCTGGTATGAATCCTACTTGATCATAGTGTATTATCCTGGGGATGATTTTCTGAAGTCTTTTTGCTAATATCTTATTTGAGATTTTAGCATCAATATTCATTAAGGAAATTGGTCTATAATTTTCTTTCTCAGTTTTCGATCGACCTGGTTTAGGTATCAGTACCATGTCTGTGTCATAAAAGGAGTTTGGTAGGACTCCTTCATTCCCTATTTTTTCAAATAGTTTATATAGCATTGGGGCTAATTGTTCTTTAAATGTTTGGTAGAATTCACATGTAAATCCATCTGGTCCAGGGGATTTTTTCCTGGGCAGTTGATTAATAGCTTGTTCTATTTTTTTTTCTGAAATGGGACTATTTAAGCAATTTATCTCCTCCTCTGTTAATCTAGGAAGCCTATATTTTTGGAGGAAGTCATCCATTTCACTTAAGTTATCAAATTTATTGGCATAAAGTTGGGCAAAGTAACTCATTATTTCTCTAATTTCCTCTTCATTGGTGGAAAGATCCTCCTTTTCATTTGTAAGACTAACAATTTGATTTTCCTCTTTCTTTTTTCTGATCAGCTTTACCAAAGGTTTATCTATTTTATTGGCTTTTTCATAAAACCAACTCTTGGTTTTATTTATTAATTCAATAGTTTTTTTACTTTCAATATTATTGATTTCTCCTTTTAATTTTTGTATTTCAAGTTCAATTTTTGGTTGGGGGTTTTTAATTTGGTCTTTTTCTAGCCTTTTAAGTTGCAAGCCCAATTTGTTAATCTTCTCTTTCTCTATTTTCTTCAAATAAGCCTCTAAAGATATAAAATTTCCCCTTATTACTGCTTTAGCTGCATCCCACAGCAGGTGACATGAAAAGCCCCTGGGCTCAAACTGGAAGTGTCTGCCAGAAACTGTGGTCCCTAGTTCAAAGGTTCCGCTTCTCTGGGACTTCCCTTCTATAGCCTCCAGCCAGCCGAGCCAGGCACTATGAGTTACCGCCCCGCCCACTCTTCAATCTCTTAACTACCCTGAGGCGAAAGCCTGGATTGCCTATGTTGGCCACACCCCCAGTGCCGAGATCTGCTGAGTCACCCCTGGGATCCCGGAAGATCCAATCTAGTTTTAAATTTTAAAGTGGCTTATATTTCTCCTCTGAACTGCTGTTTTATAAGCAGAGAAGAGCTAACAGCCTGTGTCAGATTCTTTTATGTCAGCGGATTCTCTGATCCCAGAGCCCTCCCCAGTGCGACCAGCGCAGTGTGCCACTACCCCACCGTCTGCGCTGGCCTCTCTTCTTCCTCCCCTGGGAAGCTGACCTTTCCTGCTGAAACTCCAGATTCTCTTCAGCTGGCAAGTCCTGCTTCCAGTCCTTGTGGATTCTATCAGTCCAACGCTATTTCTGAGGCTGATTAAATCTAGTTGGTTGTGAGGGAAGAAAGGAGCTTACACAGTGGCGTGTATCTTCTCTGCCATCTTGGCTCCACCCCCCCTGCTGGTCATTTCTTACAGAGCAATAATATTCCATAACCTTCATATACCATAATTTACCCAACCATTCTCCAATTGATGGACATCCATTCATCTTCCAATTTCTAGCCACTACAAAAAGAGCTGCTACAAACATTTTGGCACACACAGGTCCCTTTCCCCTCTTTAGTATTTCTTTGGGATATAAGCCCAGTAGTAGCACTGCTGGATCAAAGGGTATGCAGAGTTTGATAACTTTTTGGGCATAGTTCCAGATTGCTCTTCAAAATGGCCGGATTCTTTCACAACTCCACCAACAATGCATCAGTGTTCCAGTTTTCCCACAGCCCCTCCAACATTCATCATTATTTGTTCCTGTCATCTTAGCCAATATGACAGGTGTGTAGTGATATCTCAGAGTTATCTTAATTTGCATTTCTCTGAGCAGTAGTGATTTGGAACATTCTTTCATATGAGTGGAAATAGTTTCAATTTCATCATCTGAAAATTGTCTGAAAATATCCTTTGACCATTTATCAATTGGAGAATGGCTTGATTTCTTATAAATTAGGATCAATTCTTTATATATTTTGGAAATGAGACCTTTATCAGAACCTTTAACTATAAAAATATTTTCCCAATTTGTTACTTCCCTTCTAATCTTGTTTGCATTAGTATTGTTTGTACAGAAACTTTTTAGTTTGATGTAATCAAAATCTTCTATTTTGTGATCAATAATGATCTCTAATTCTCCTCTGGTCATAAATTCCTTCCTCCTCCACAGGTCTGAGAGGTAGACTATCCTCTGTTCCTCTAATCTATTTATGATCTCATTCTTTATGCCTAAATCATGGACCCATTTTGATCTTATCTTGGTATATGGTGTTAAGTGTGGGTCCATATCTAATTTCTGCCATACTAATTTCCAGTTTTCCCAACAGTTTCTTCCGAATAATGAATTTTTGTCCCTAATGTTGGTATCTTTGGGTTTGTCAAAGATTAGATTGCTATAGATGTATCCTTTTTTTTCCTTTGTATCTAATCTGTTCCACTGATCTACCGGTCTATTTCTTAGCCAATACCAAATGGTTTTGGTGACTGCTGCTATATAATATAGCTTTAGATCAGGTACACTTAGACCACCTTCCTCTGACTTTTTTTTCATTAGTTCCCTTGCAATTCTCGACCTTTTATTCTTCCATATGAATTTTGTTGTTATTTTTTCTAGGTCATTAAAATAGTTTCTTGGGAGTCTGATTGGTATAGCACTAAATAAATAGATTAGTTTGGGGAGTATTGTCATCTTTATTATATTCGCTCGGCCTATCCAAGAGCACTGGATGCCTTTCCAATTATTTAAATCTGACTTTATTTTTGTGGCAAGTGTTTTGTAATTTTGCTCATATAATTCCTGACTTTTCTTTGGTAGATGGATTCCCAAATATTTTATACTCTCAACATTTGTTTGGAATGGAATTTCTCTTTGTATCTCTTGCTGTTGCATTTTGTTGGTAATGTATAAAAATGCTGAGGATTTATGTGGATTTATTTTGTATCCAGCAACTTTGCTAAAGTTGTGAATTATTTCTAATAACTTTTTATTAGAATCTCTGGGGTTTTCTAAGTATACCATCATATCATCTGCAAAGAGTGACAGTTTGATTTCCTCATTACCTACTCTTATTCCTTTAATCTCTTTCTCGACTCTTGTTGCTGAGGCTAACATTTCTAATACCATATTGAATAGTAATGGTGATAGTAGGCAACCTTGTTTCACTCCTGATCTTACTGGGAAAGGTTCCAGTTTATTTCCATTGCATATCTTGCTTACTGACTGTCGTAAATATATGCTCCTGATTATTCTAAGCAACAGTCCATTTATTCCTATACTCTCAAGCATTTTTAGCAGGAATGGATGTTGGATTCTTTCCCTACTTTTCTAAATGGTTTGCATAGTATTGGAATTAATTTTAAAAAGATGGTTGCTAGAATTCACAGCAAATCCATCTGGCTCTGGAGATTTTTTCTTAGGAAGTTGATTAATGAGTATTCAATTTCTTTTTATAAAATGAAACTATTTAAGTAATTTATTTCCTCTTCTGTTAATCTGAGCAATCTATATTTTTGTAAATATTTCATTTAGATTATCAGATTTATTGACATAGAGTTGGGTAAAATAACTCCTAATTATTGCTATAATTTCCTTTTCATTTCCTCAATCTTAGTGGAAAGTTTTCCCTTTTCATTTTTGATACTAACAATTTAATTTTCTTCTTCCCCTTTTCTAATCTAATTAACTAAAGGTTTATCTATTTTTTTTTTCATAAAACCATCTCTTACTTTTGTTTATTAATTCAATAATTTTCTCACTTTCAATTCTATTAATTTCCCCTTTTATTTTCGGAATTTCAAATTTGGTATTTAATTGGGGTGTTTTAGTTTGTTCTGTTTCTATTTTTTTAGTTGCATGCCCAATTCTTTAATTTTCTCTTTCTCTGTTTTATTCAAGTAAGCATCTAGAGATGTAAAACTTCCCCTAAGAATTGCTTTGGCTGTATCCCATAAATTTTGGTTTGTTGTCTCATTATTGTCATTTTCTTTGATGAAATTATTGATTGTGTCTATGATTTGTTGTATCACTCACTCAGTCTTTAGGATTAGATTGTTGTTTTCAATTAATTTTTGGTCTATTTCTCCTTGTCTTTTATTGGCTATAATTTTTTATTGCATCATGATCTGAAAAGAATGCATTTACTCTTTATGCCTTTTTGAATTTGATTTTGAGATTTTTATGCCCTAATAAATGGTCAATTTTTGTATATGTTCCATGTATTGCCAAGAAAAAAAAAGTATATTCCTTTCTGTCTCCATTCAATTTTCTCCAAAGGTCTATCTTTCCTAACTTTTCTAGGATTCTTTTTACCTCCTTAATTTCTTTCTCATTCATTTTGTGGTTCGATTTATCTAGTTCTGAGTGAGCAACATTGAGATTGCCCACATAGTTTTGCTGTCTAATTCTTCTTGCAGCTCTCTTAAGTTTCCCTCTAGGAATTTGGATGCTATACCACTTAATGCATATATGTTTAGTACTGATATTACTTAATTATCTATGATATCCTTTAGCAAGATGTAGTTTTTTCCCTTATCTCTTTTAATTAGATCTATTTTTGTTTTTGCTTGGTCTGAGATAAAGATTGCTTCTTCTGTTTTTTTTTTTTTCACTTCAGGTGAATTTTAATAAATTCTGTTCCAGCTTTTTATCTTTACTCTGAATGTATCACTTGCTTTAAATGTTTCTTCTAAATAGCATATTGTAGGATTCTAGCTTTTAATCCAGTCTGGTATCTGCTTCAGTTTCAGTTAAAATTACTAAGACTTTATTTCTTACCATCTTGTTTTCCTCAAATTATAATTTTCTTTTTCTTTTCTCCTTTTCCCTCCAACCCTGTAATTTGTTTCTGACTACTGCCTCTCTCAAACAACCCTCCCCTTGTACAACTCTTTCCCCTTTCTTATATCTTTCCCTTTTTACTTCTATTCTCCCTTTTATTAGCTTCCCCCCTTTTCCTCCTTTCCCCTCCTACTTTCCTATAGAATGAGACAAGTTTCTCTCTAAAGCTAAATGTCTGATATTCTCTCTTTAAGCCAAATCTGATGAGAGTAAGATTCACACAATGCTCATTTCCCTCCCTTTCCCCCTCAATTATAACAGGTATTTTTTGCCTCTCCATGACACTTAATTTATCCCCTTTTAATTCCATTTTCCTGTTCTTTCAGTAGAATCCCTCCTCCTCCTCTAGTTTCTTTTTTTATATCATCACAATAAAATATAATTATATCTGTACATCTAAGTATACCCATAACAGAGATAACAGAAATATACATCTCAAGAGTTAGTTATCTTTCCATATAGGGAGATAAGCTTTTTAACTTTTAAAAGAAAATTACTTTTTTTCTTTCCTTTTTACACTTGAGTTCTGTATTTGAAAATCAAATTTTCTGTTCAGCTCTGGTCTTTTCATCAGAAATGAATTAAATTCACCTTTTCCACTCTATTACTTCTTAGAAATGGTAAAGAAAAAAAATTGCCATTAGGGAATGATTTGAATAATCTATAATCAAAGTAATTTGTTGAGATTCTTTTAACCATAGGGTATTTGTTGGGCATTTTGTGGTACAAAGTATCCCGGTTCCTGCTTTCATGGGTTTTACGTTGTGTTAACACACACACACATACACACATAAACATATAGAATTTGAGGTCTTGGATGAAGATGGTGATGATGGGTGTGGATGAATTAGTTACAGTTGGTCACAGGTAAGCTCTGCTATCCCATTTTTTATTTTTGAACACTTACATAATCACAAATGTTGCATTTGTAGAAGAATACATGGGCATGGGACTTCCACATATTGTATTTAATGTAGATCACCTGTGGACCCATAAAGAAAAGAAAGGGAAATAAAGAAAATATCTCTTGATATGGTATTTTACCAGGGGACAAGTGGCCTGATAATAGGCTTAATAGGAAGAGATTTACATGAATGCAACAGAAAAGAATCCAAAAGGGATCTTTGTGCTAGGTAGAAGTGGTAGCACACATCCCTCTTTCCCAGGGCTTGTCTTTCTTTTGCCTTAAAGACTTATTTCTACTAGTTCTAGGAGTCCATTTAAATTTAAATTATCTCTCTGTATCTTAGCACTCCTGTTTATGCAAACCTTTTTTTTTTTTCTGGCTTAGGAATGCCATCTCAATATATCTTCATTATATTTATGCCTTCTATGTGGATACATTGTTTGCTCTTCATTGTCTCTCTACCTGTCCCTTCTTTGGACTGCCTGGAGTAGGGATGTTTTTTGCCTTCTCTCTACACAGATTTAAGTCTTACTTGCACTAGCATTGATCACATTGCAGGAATTAGTGGCTGTTAGATTTTTTCCTAAAGAAAAGAAACAAAAGTATAGAAAGAAAAGATTGGTGATAGCTATGTGGCTTAGTAGATAGAGTGCTGGGCCTGGAGTCAGGAAGATTTATGTTCCTGTGTTCAAATCTGGCTTCAGACACTTTACTAGCTATGTAAGTCACAGCTGAGCAAGTCACCTAACCCTGTTTGCCTCAGTTTTCTCAAATATAAGATTAGCTGGAGAAGGAAATGGCAAACCAGTCCAGTATCTTTGCCAAGAAAACAAATGAGGCCAGGAAAAGTTTGATATGACCGAAACAACAACAAAGAAAAAGTAGTAATTCGAGCATAGGGTAACAATTTATTTGGGTAGAAAGCAATCAGTGCTTTTTGACTTTTTCTGTTAATTCCTATTCCTCTTCTTCATGAAGAATTCAGAGGATTTTAAACTATTAAAAGTTAATCAGAGTTGCTTCTGTCTGGGGAAGAAGGATAAAGCATTGGAAAGAAACAAGGTCGTATCTTACCCACTCTCTCTCTTCACTCTCAGAAGTCTTTCTATTCATACTTCTGTTGGTCCAAGAATAGTGGTAACAGCAATGGTAGCGTAAGTTGGGCAAAGTATAAGAAAGAGAGGAAGGAAAAACACATCAAGAAACCTGGTATTTTCTTTGACTATTGCTACCTTCATAGCTTCATCATAGAGAATAAACTCACAAACGTTGAGCTCACCACATAATTCCTTCTGACTCCTCTTTCCCAGTAACCCTCTCTATGTGCTGCGCCACTCTCTTCCCTCCTTCCTCCTCCTCCCCCCCCCCATATTTATAGGAGTCCAAGTTAAAAAAAAAAGATATAACCAACTGATAGACTTTGGGAAATCATGTTTGAGTGTCTCCTTATCTCCATAGCAACACAGATAATATACTTTATTTTCAAGGATGCCATGCTACAGACATTTCCAATTTAGAGAATGCCTTAATGTTTTAATTTCATTAATTCAGAATTTAGAATAGTTCACATGTAGAATTGGACTGAAGTTGATCTTTACATAATGTATTATCTCACCCCCTCACTCTGGTGGAGAGGGGTACAAGAAGGAAATGTTTCTCTACCCAAGAAAACAAAATATTTTAAAACACCTTCAGTAATTACAGAAACTTATATGACATAACTTTTATATGACATATGATTTGTTGCTCATTTATATATTTTATACAACCATCCACTTGCATAAAAATAATTAGCTAATTTTAATTAAAGCAGGTTTTGGAAAAATTCAACTTGGTAAAATTTTAAGTTTTAATGTGTACTAGAAATGAACAATTTTGTATTTCTTCATAAATAATAGAAATTAGCAGTTTCATTGAAATATTGTCTTTTTATTTTGGTAAACATCAACAATTATGAGCATTTCAATATTAAAAAAGAAAAATGAGGATTCTATATGAAATGGAAACATGTTCCAAAAACAATTTTTTAAAGTTGTATTTTAAATTTACTCAAAGTCTCTTCCCACTCCAATCCATCCTTCATTCAGTCATCAAAGTGATTTTCCTAAAGCTCAGGTATGACTAGTCAAATAATTCAGTGGCTCAAACACAAAATCCTCCATCTGATATCCAAGTTTCTTTATAATCTAGCCCCCTCCTACCTTTCCAATCTTCTTTCATTTTAGTTCTCAACACATACTCTTTGATCCAGTGATACTGGACTCTTGCTGATTCCAAGAAGTAGACACACTTTTTCTCTTCTCTGGGCATTTTCTCTGCCTGTTTCTCACACTTGCAATTTTCCCTGTCTTATTTGTTGACATCCCTGGCTTCCTTTTAGTTCCAAGGAAGATCTCATTTTTTACAAGAGGCCTTTTTGCTTCCCTACTTAATTCTAGCACCTTACCTCTGTTAATTATTTCCTATTTATCTTGTATATAGCTTGTTTATGTTTATTTATTTGCATATTGTTCCCCCTATTACATTGTGAGCTTCTTGAGGGCAAGGTATGTCTTTTACTTCTTTTCATAAACTTAGTGACTAGCACAATGCTTGGCATATAATAGGTACTTAATAAATGTATATTAACTGATTTACTGATAATTTACTGATGATTTCCTCTCTATCTTCTTCCTCCCTCTCTCTGTCTGTCTTTTTATGCCTTATTATGTCTGCTGCTGTCTCTCTCCATTCCTTTCTCCCTCCCTCCCTTCTTTCTCTCTTTCTTTCCTTCCTTCCCTTTTTTCTTCCCATTCTTGTGCTACCTGATGATTTTCTGCCATCATTAATCTATTCTGGAATAGAGCTATGTGTCAGAAAGCCCCATATCCTATTATCAAGGTTCTGAAGCAGGTAATCCCCTGATTACAGTATGTGCTAAAAACATTGCCAAAGAAACATTTTAGTGATATCTTGAAGTGCAACTACTTATCTTCCTTTTGTTTTTCTCCATAAACCAGAACCCGTAATTGAAGAAATAGATGAATGCACAGAAATATGATAGTGTCTTTAATATGTCTTAATCCAATAGATTTTTTTTTCCATAATGCCATGGGCTCCATAGTGAAAAATTTATTAGTTTCAGAACCTCTTTTGTACATTAAAGGAAGCATTAGAAAGGTGAAAGAGAGAAAACAATAAAAATTTAAATGTGTCTAAAAAGGTTTTTTAATTACTTAAATGCTATATCAAAAAAGTGATACTGTAAAAAAAAAAAAAACCCTCTCAAAAGTGGTACTATGGTTTGAAAGAGTTCATTCATTCAAAAAGCATTTATTAAGTCCCTATCATGTTCAAGACATTGGTCCAAGTGCTGATTATAGTGACAAAAATGTATGCTTCCACCATTCTAGGCACTTACATTCTACTGAGTGAGTTAATATAACAGCTTTGTAAAAAATGTAAATCATTTTCTTCATTAGCCATTTTCACTAAGAAACTTTAAGTAAAAGAAAAAAATGAAAAAGTAAAAAAATTAGTGTGCTTCAGTCTGTATTCAATCAATATCAATTCTTTCTCTGGAGATAAACAATATCATTCTTCCTTTGGGATTGTCTCAGATCATCATATTGCTGAAAATCAATGTCAGTCAGAGTTTTTAATTGAACAATATTACTGTTATTATGCACAATGTTCTTTCTCCTGGTTCTGTTTATATCACTCTGCATCAGTTCTAAGTCTTTCCAGGTTTTTCTGAAAGCATCTTGTTTGCCATTTCTTATAGCACAATGACATCCCATTATAATCATATGCTAAAGTTTGTATAGCCATTCCCTAATTGATGGGCATTTCTTTGATTTTTAGCTCTTAGTCACTATAGAAAGACTGTAATAAGTACTTTTTTTGTACAAATAGGTCTTTTCCTCCTTTTTTGGATATCTTTGGGATACAGACCTTGCAGTGATATTGCTGGAAAAAAAGGTATACAGCAGGATGAATACAGAGAGGCTTGGAGAGACTTACATCAACTCATGCTGAGTGAGATGAGCAGAACTAGGAGATCATTATACACTTCAACAACAATATTGTATGAGGATGCATTCTGATGGAAGTGGATATCTTCAACATAGAGAAGATCTAATTCAATTCCAATTGATCAATGATGGACAGAATCAGCTACCCCCAGATAAGGAACACTGGGAAATGAGTGTAAACTGTTTGCATTTTTTGTTTTTCTTCCCAGGTTATTTTACCTTCCAATTCCAATCCAATTCTTCCTTTGCAACAACAACAACAACAAAATTCGGTTCTGCACATATATATTGTATCTAGAATATACTATAATACATTTAACATGTATGGGACTGCCTGCCATCTAGGGGAGAGGGTGAAGGGAAGGAGGGGAAAATTCAGAACAGAAGGGAGTACAAAGGATAATGTTGTAAAAAATTACCTATGCATATGTACTGTCAAAAATGTTATAATTATAAAATTAATTTAAAAAGGGGTATACACCATTTTATAGCCCATTAGGCATAGTTCCAAATTGCTCTCCAGAATGATTGGATCAATTATAACCCTACCACAGCAGCACATTAGTATCTTAATTTTTCCACAAACCCTCCAAGGTCCAACATTTTCCTTTTTTTTTTCATAATAAATTTGAAGATCTCAAATGACAATAGAACTGATTACCTTTGAGGTGGACCATTCCACTTTGGGGTAGTTCTTTTAAGAAGTTTTTCCTCACCTCAAGCCTAAATTTCTGAGTGCAAAGCAGAACAAGGATGATCCTATCTTCTACATCCCATATAATTATATATCATATGATTAAATGTATTATATACTATACTATATTATAGCATATATGATACATATCATATATCTTCCATATTAGATGTTAGATAGCTATTGCGTTGCACTCACTGCCATCATGTTCTTTTCTTTTGTAGATTAAGATTCAAACACTTCATTTTTTCCACATTTTGGTTTTTGACTTTCTCTGGACTTCAGAACCAGGCTTTCTCTACTACTACTCTCCTACCATCCCCTATAGCTCATTCACTGTTCCTCTGCAAGGTACCCTCATCCCACTCCAATTTTTTCAGTGGTGTGTTCCTCCCAAAGCTTTCATTTTGTTGAGGAATTAAGGCTGTCTCATTTTTACTCTTCTTGTGGCTTTATTGCTGACTTCAGGACTCTCCCTCCTCATCTCCTAGGCTTCACCTTCTTTTCAGCTTCTTTTTTTTGTGTATTGCTTTTCTTCATTAAAATATATGCTGTTTGAGGACATGAATTATCGTTTAAATGCTTGTATTTATATTTCTAGCACTTAGCCCAGTTCTTAAAATATGGACTTAATAAATGCTTATTTTCTTTCCTCTTTTTTAGAGTGCTTAATATAGATGAATTTCATGGAGGGGAGAATCAAGTAGAATGTATATCTATATATAAAGGAGATTTCATCTTGTTTCTAATTTCTGGGTTTTCATCATAATTATAAACATATAAATATTATAATCTTCCAAAACACCTGACAACTTTTTTTCAGTCAAGTCTTACTGTGCCAGATCTCTTCATATTCTATTTTAATACTCAAGAACCCATGATTTCATCAGTATGAAAAATTCTTCCTAATTGTTTTGAAAACAAAATAATGGCCAATCACCTAGGAAGGAGATTGAGGTGAATTAATCTAATTCAAATAAATTAATCTGATTCCAAGAAAAATATGAAGATTCTGATGAGAACTAGATAAGGAGTATCTAAATGAAATTAGGTTTAGTTGAGATCCAGTGGCAGGTTTGGGGTACAGGGAATCAAATAGAACTCCCGTGAAGCCCCTTTGGATTCGGCGCAAGGATACAGAGTTAAATGAGGTCTAGTAGCGGCACAGAGTCCCCTGTAAAGGAATTTACAGACCCGAAAACCTAGATTGATAAAAGAGGTTTATTATGGGGTTTGGAAGTAAGGTTAAAAGGTAGAAAGACATCAAAGCCAGTGTTGGTTCTGATGGGCAGAAAACCTTGACATGATCAGCATAAGGATGCCATGTTTGGGATCTTTGCAAAGAGTGGACTCCAGTTTTGCCCTTTGTATAATAGGGGGGGCTTTTGATAATCTGAAGGGGCTCATGGATGGAGTCCCAGATTGGCTTCTGGCTTGAGCTTCAGCCAGGGTTAGAATTTGAATAGAATTCAATGGGTTTTTAGATAAGGAGGAAACTGTGCTTGTGGTGGGGTTCCGAAAACTGAGCAGATATTAGAATGGGGGCTGGGACAGCCCAAGTTGGCTCAGGTTCCATGGGGGCTGGGAGAACCCGGATATCTATTTATTTCTAATGGTAGCTGTCTCTAGGGAGGAGGAGAAGGAAGAAAAAAAGGAAACAAAAGAAATTTAAACAAAAATATTAAAAGGAATAGCAAGTTGTATATAATAGATATATAGCTTGATGTGCAATCATCTTTTTATTATACTGTTATGAAATTATTTTATTCCACAAATTACAAATAAAATAATTTTTTTATTTAGAATTTTTTTCCCACAGTATATATGCATGAGTAATTTTTTTTATAATATTATCCCTTGTATTCATTTTTCCAAATTATCCCCCCCTCCCTCCACACCCTCCCCCCATGACAGGCAATCCCATACATTTTACATATGTTACAATATAACCCAGATACAATATATGTGTGTAAATACCATTTTCTTGTTGCACCTTAAATATTAGATTCTGAAGGTATAAGTAACCTGGGTAGATAGACAGTAGTGCTAACAATTTACATTCACTTCCCAGTGTTCCTTCTCTGGGTGTAGTTATTTCTGTCCATCATTGATCAACTGGAAGTGAGTTGGATCTTCTTTATGTTGAAGATATCCACTTCCATCAGAATACATCTTCATACAACATTGAAATGTACAGCGATCTTCTGGTTCTATTCATTTCACTCAGCATTAGTTGATGTAAGTCTCTCCAAGCCTCTCTGCAAATAAAATAAAATTTAAAAAATTATAGAGTTAAAGAGGTTTTTTTTGATAGTATAAAGCAAAATGAAATATGAAAACTTTTTCAATAGTACCACAAACTATAGAAACATTATTGAGGGTATTGAGTCATTTTTCCTTGGATTCCCTGAATTGCTATTTTTTATTGTATAAATATGTTATTGCATATAATATACATACATATATATATATATGTATAGGCATCTTGTGAAAATTATTTTTATTCTTTAATGTTCTCATTCAGAAGGCAACACAAGCCATTAGTTTTCCACCAGTCTATTCAATTTTTATTCATTTTTATTTTTTTTTTCTGTTAGATTTGTCTAGCCCTTGGACAAAAAATTAAATATCCTATAATTATTGAATTAAAATGATCATTTTCCAGATTAGTTAATGTTACCTGATTTGGCCAATGATCATTGAATTTATGGGAGTTGGTGAAACAATAAGGGAGAGATGATGGTGACTAAAAAGGACTTTTAGAATTTTGGATTATACTTACACTTAGTGGGTGTGATGTGGATGATGATATAGCCAAGGAACCTGAAAAAGTAGTATTAAATAGGGAGGAGAATCAAGAATCAACAGTGTCACAAAAACCCAGAAAGAAGGGATTATCCAGGAAGATAGCTGGTCAGTAGTATCAAAGGCTTCAAAGAAGTCAAGAAAGATAGGATGAAGAAAAAATCGTTAGATTTTTCAATTAAGAAACCAGTGATAAATTTGATGAGGGCAATTTTAATTGAATAATTATGTTGGAAGCCAGGTTGTAGAGGGTTTAGAACAGATTTAGTAATGATTGATTTAGAATTGATTAGTTTATTTCTCTGGTACCTTTAAACATAAGGTTTTTCTGTCTATTGGTAGTTTGAATATTTATTATTTTGCCTTTGTTTATTTTGAGTTCTAACTCCTACCTTCCTTTTGGGCTGTAACTCAGGCAATTTGTCAGTCAACTAACATTTATTAAGTGCTTACTATGTGTCAGATACCGTGCTAAGTGCTTATTTGTAATGAATTTTTCTTCTAATACCTGAGTATGTCCTGGATACAACATACAACGTGTACAAATCATATCAATATTTTCCTTCAATCACTAGTTCCTAAACCCTTGGAATGCTAATATCATCTCATTATAATCAAAATTTTGTAATCCCCAAATTCTATCACTTTTCACCCAGGTATCCTCTTCATTCCCTTTCTTTATTTAATCCCTCATCTATATTCTCTTAGAAGTCCAAAGGTACTTACTTTATACAAATCCTGTATCTTAGCATTTCCAAAAGTTCTAGTATTGTGAGAACTGGATTTGATCCTGGGGCTCTAACCCAAAGATGGATAATTACTTTTTTCCTTTGATTTATTGCTTCTAAATTGAGATTTATGCCGGAAAACTTTCTGATTCACTCAGGGCAAATGTTTCCCCATATGTGGTAAAAAGTATTCCAGTTACCATAAAGCACTCAAAGTACTAAATGCATACCAGGCACAAGAGAATCTTTATTTTACTCTGCAAAAAAATGGAGAAAATGCAAGGGGCTCACCTGTGCCCATAAACACATAGATGCAGAAAACATATATAACCCCAAATTCAATAACCTATTCCACAGAGACTATGTATGGGTGCTGCTATTATATCTTTAAGAGGTAATGGGAATCTTGGGGATGTGCAGTTTAACTGTCATTTGTAGGAGTCTGTGAAAAACTGAGATTTTAACTGTCATTTGGGAGATTGTTAACTCTCATGGATAGAGAGACTTTTTGAGTAGCAAGATAAAGGACTAAGAATATTTCCTGAGGTTGTGTGAATTGCTGAGAGAAAGAACCAAGAAAACTTCTTTCTTAGAATTTGAGTGAATTAATTTTTTTTGCAAAAAAAAAAAAAAAAGAGAATACTTGAGAAGAGACTTTTTAAGTGATATCCTGAGAGAATTGAATTGTTGAACTACAGTCTGTGAAGTTAATAATTGTGATTGAATTTTGGAAGTAACTCATCTTTTTCAGTGTAATACATTGTTGAAACATTTAAATGTATTGTTTGTTAATATTATTATTAAATTGTATAGCCAATAACATTTTTGTTCATTTAAGTCTATGAGACTCCAGGGTAAAAAACCCCTCTTACCAATCTTTTTAGCATCTTATCCGCAATTTATAGATCACAGAGAGCTGCTTCATGCACTGAGAAGTTAGGTGATTTGCCCAGTGACACACAGCCAGTTTGTGTCAGAGATACAAATTGTAACTTGAACTGAGATCTTCCTGGGTCTCAAGCTGACTCTCTTAATCTCTAATAATGTAATGTTCTGTTGTCTCTAGAATTGGGAGGAGATCTCTTGGGGAGCTTCTGGGGAGGCAGCTTTGGCTTTAGTTCTGTATTGTGTCCTTCTAAGTCTTGAATTTTTTCCTGTCAGAATCTCTCCAGCCAGTTTCAGTCTCTATCTCCCTCTGAATCCAAAACCTCCAGTCAGACGAAGGTAGAATCTCGAATCCCCTTCTTCCTGAATCCTGGCTCTGAATCTCCTCCTTGAGCTTCCCTGAAGTTCTCCCGGGAAGTCTTGTCCTTGACTCACTCCAGACTGTAACCTCTTCCAGACTGCTTCCTTCCAGACTCAATGTTGGCTCCTTTTATCCTCCCAGAGAATGGGCTTGTGGGTACTCCCATGGGTTTGTGGGAACTTCTTACAGACCAATGAGCTAGCTCCTTTTAAAGGTGTAAACTCCTTTAAAGGTTTGAACTAAAGGTGTGAGCTAGAGAATTGTTAAGTATCAGGCTAAATTGGACAACTGAGTTAGCACCTAGTTATCCTAACATAATACCAACCTGATTCTTGGCTATATAAAAATATTCAGATAGACATCAATTCTCCTTGATATTTTGATGAAACCCTTCTTTCCCACAAAGTTATTTATAAATTGTCCTTTCCAGACTCAATGTCATCTTGTGGTTTATCTTCTCCTTGGAAGCAGATTTAATTTGGGGGCTGCTGATCAAGAAAGCCCTTTCCCATTGAACTTTCATTGACTAACTTAGTGGATTTGTTGGTTTAAGTAGGGGGCTATGTAGAAGCCACGTAAATTATTCTTTTCTTTCTCCAAAGACACACTATTTTAGGAAACTGCTCTCTCTAGAGGATAAACCTTTGGACTTTAAAACTTGGGAATTCTTGCCATGAAACAAATTTGTTTCCAAGTGGTCTTGTACAAAAATCTCCCTTCTCTGGCTTGGAATCATGCTGCTTGGAGAATTCAAAATTTTCCTCTAGTATTGGGGAGTGTGGGGAGAGGGTTCACAAACATTTCCCAAGAACTGTCCTGTGAATGAAGAGAGCATGCAGACATCTGTCTTTGATATGTGCTTCTGCAGGAACTCTATTTGCTCCAGTTTTTACCATAACTTGAGCTGGAGAAGTTGACTATCGCTTTCTGATCTCTGAGAAATTATTATTTTCAGAAAAAGAAACAGGTGGATGGAAGAAAGGTAGGAAATTGAAATCCAGGAACTCTCAAGTCACTTGAGCAAGCAGATGTAAGCTCATTATGTGCTTCTGATTGAAGTGGCTCTTTAAGTTCCTGGGGAGGAATGGGATAGAAAAATGTCCCCTCTCCCTCTTTGTGATATTCTAGAACAAAATATGTAAAGATATGACTCATTTATACTTCAACAAAGTTGAAGGTCTTAAGGGAGCAAAGAAAAAGAGACCCTTTAGGCATTTTCACCTTGTAACTATCTGATATTTTGAGTAGCTCAATTGCATATGAAAATTATCTCAGTAGAGATAATTAACTTGCTCCCTGGACATAACCTAGCTCATCTCTTTTTGCATAACAGCTTATTTATATACTACAACAGGAATTTTGGAAATGCAGAAGATAATCACCATAAATAAGAATGAAGGTCTTCACCAAGGGAACTCAATCTAAATTTTGAAGATGTGTCAAATAAGAGTCTACACCTCTCTCATCAGATTTGAAACTCTGAGGGAGTAGAATCAGTGAAGCTTTTTTTTTTTTTTTTTTTTTTTTTTACCAATGTTAATGCTAAGGCCCTCTCTGCCCTTTCTGAAGAGCAAAAGTCAATCCATTAACCACAGCACAGTTCCTCAGCTAAAGAGGACAGTAATTCCCTTGCCAAATCTGTGGCTTGAGCTAGTGGATCTACAACTGCCCATCAGGGAGTAAGTTCAGGAATTCTAGTGGATTTACCTAACTAGACTATAAACTGCCTCCTGTAAAAAGCCAGCCTAGTGACTGAGACCTGCCTAGTCCATCTGGACAAAATCCATGTTCTGTGGGAGCCAGTCCCACCAGAGAATGATTTTCCAGGAAGAGGATCTAGCAGAGATGATGGACTCTGAAAAACCTAGTTAAGTCAGTGGTCCAGCTAAGATGTTATGAATTGAAGGAAGTTAGCCTAGCTTAGAAGCAGAGTGACTCACTTATAAGTTAAACCACACCCTAGTGTGAACTTTGGTAGGACTTTTTCAAGACAGAAAAGATGTTGAGATTCTGTAGTTCTGGAATTGTGAATTGCCTTGGCCACATGTGTTCCCTATGCATTGCCTTACTATCATTTAGTTAACTCCTTAAGTTTTTGTCCTCTACTCCTCTCCCCCATCATGGATTCTCTCTGGATTTGTGTAAGAGTATACCCTGGGCTTGGTAGGGAGAGGACAGCAATGTTTTGTATCTGGACCATTTGGGTAAATGTCTTTTCTTCAGACTAATAGAATAATTTTATGGAGGCACACCAGTATGGGATAGACCTATAAACTATTTTAATGTAAGGAACCACAGCCAGAGGTCATAGTCACTATACTAGGGGCTCAATTTGTGAGTGCTAGTATGAGTTGAGTGTCTGAAGGGGTACTGTAGGAATAAGAATATAGAGACAAGAGAAACAAAGAATAAGAAAGCTTGTCTCACAACTTCCTTTTTATAAATCATGAGGTGGGAGTGTCATTCTGATAAAGAGACTGCCCTTCTTAATATAATGTTAGCAAAACACTAGTAGACATAGCCACATTTCCTGTGGAAATGTTGCCTCCAAAAATCCTAGGCGTGTAAGCTAATCAAGATGGTGGAAAAGGCAGTAAGTTGATCTCTCTTTCCTATACTTGCTTTGATACTTCATTGGTTTTATGACTTCATCACTCAGGGTTCTGGTGGTGCAGCTTGCAATCCAGCCATGTCTGTTCACACTGTGTAACTCCTGTCTATGTCCTAAAGTTTTACACAAAGTGTCCCTGTACCACGCTTTCTTCTGACATTGTAGAGTTACAATGAGCAAAAGGGATATTTATTATCATTATCCTTCGATTTTGCTATATAATTGACTTCTTTGCATTAAATTTTTATGAATACAAACATGCACACAGATGCACACACACACATACACACACCTGCACTGATGCTTTTCAGTTCTTTGCTAATAGTATTCTATGGTTTATTTTTGTCTACCACGTATCTCTTCATTACCTATTGCATGATTTGTATCTTTAATTCTTCAGACAGTATAATATTCCATCATTCAAAACTGTATTGCATTTCTTGAAGAATATTGGTGCTAATAATGGAATTTTGGTTGAGAAATATGGGTTCATTGGGCAATTTTTCATAAGCAAACCTGCCAATTATAGTTTTCTTTTTCAATTCTTTTCTCAGCTCACTGCCCAACCTTAGTATCTGCTCAAGATTTATGTACTAAGGAACCAAATATGTGAAGTGTCCATACAATTATAGGTCAGCCAATTCATTGGCCCTTTCAACTCCTTTTCAAGCCTACTACTATTCCATGCCAGTTGCTTTGCCTGACTGCCTCGGATGGAAAGTCTGTGCTTGGGCCAGCCATTCTGGTCTGGTATAACTTCATTTTATTTGTTTTTTGCACTCCAAAGTTGTCTCTACTTCCCACTTTATAGCTACATATCACTTCTTGAACCCTGTAACAACTAAGATTTTTCATTTATTGGTGAATTATTTGGAAACTCCATATTGTGAGAAGACCCAGTATCACAGCTCATTTTCTACTACTAGCTTGTTTCACATCCATATTGGCTACCCATTACTGTTAGGATTCTTACAAGGTACTAAGACAGTGGAATTGATAGAGACAATAATTATCTAATTTAGCATGGTTCAGTATGATTGATCTGATTCTACAAGGAGTTGTTATGAGCTGAACTTGAAACAAGGTACTAAGTGGAATTGAGGAGATAATGGTTAAATTTAGTTTAGCATTGATTTAATCCTACAACAAATAATGGTTTCCTAGTGATATAATGATTGGTGCATACTCAATGTGGGGCATATAAAGAGGAGGTCTCAGGGCCAGGAAGGAGAAGCCCTCTAGAAGCTCATTCAGAGGAAGCTAAAGGCAGAAGCTGGAAGAGGCAAAGGACTAGCAGCAGGAGCTCTCAGAACCAAGGAGAGGCCTAGGCCTCTAAGAAAGCTAACCGGACCCCAGGAAAAGAGACAAGACTTTGAAAGAGAAAATAAAGGATTTGGACTTTAACTCCTGGCTGCACTTGTGGTGATTACTGGCTGCCTCCAGAAGCCCCCCAAGAAACCTGTTCCCAGAAAATATTATATTTTAGAGAAGAACATTTACATATTACCCATAAACTAGAGTTTATGATAACCTGCCTGCACTAATCCCTCATTGATTATCATACTCTTCCCTTCCATCTCAATTATTTTGATGTCTTGGTCACTGTACAAAGCAGTCCCCTATGACTTGTTCTATTGTTCCTAATCCCCTTGATTCAATCACCTCTTCACAACATTCCACTTAAGAGCTATCCATCATTTACCCCGTGCTTTCTGTAATGAATATCCAATAGGTATCAGACTTTCATCTTAAATATTTACTCTTTCCATACTCACTGATACATGACTTTTTGTTGTTGTTGTTGAGGCAATTGTGGTCAAGTAACTTGCCCAGGGTCACATAGCCAGGAAGTGTTAAGTGTCTGAGGCCAGATTTGAACTCAGGCTCTCCTGAGGGCTGGTGCTGTATCCACTACACCAACTAGCTGCCCCTGATACATAACTTTTGTGTGATGACATGGCTGACCTTTCTAGCACTTTTTTTTTTTTTAAACCCTCTGAATCACTAATTATAGTAGAAGAGCCAGAATACCTCCTGTATTCTACTGCCATTTCCAGATTCTCCTGCACTATCATTCAATAAAATCACCTCCTTTGAGTTTTATCAATCTATATTTATCACCCAATCAAGACTCTAATATTAGTATCTTTGACCTTCAGGACACTTCCCTTCTTGTCTTAATGAATCCAGTATCTAGCTCTCAGTCTTTCTGACCTTTCCTACCCCTCCTCTCATACTAGAGGATTTCAACATACATATTAATATTCCCTTAAATACCCTAATTTTCTAGTTCCTCAACTTGTTAATATCCCATACCATTCCCATTCCTCTCAACTACACACCAAGGTGGTCATGCCTGTGATCTTGTCTTCACCCACAAATATTCCATTTCTATGTTCTTGAACTCTGATGTTCTTTTGTCTTATCATAATCAAACCCTCTCTGCCTCGTAACCCATAAATCTATTCTTCACCCTCACTGTGATCTCTGATCCCTCTAACTCTGAATTATCTTCTAGATAACCATCCATGCACTGATTACACTTTTCTCCCTTTCCCATATTGATCCCTTGGTGAATCAGTTCAATTTTAGTTTAGTCCCTTGCCTCCTTATTGTATTGACAGATTTTATTTAAATATTTTTAATCAATCACCAGATTTGTATGACTTCTATTATCCATTGTTTTCACTTCTATTCACATGATGTTGAATGAAGTTGAAAACAATTATGTAATCATGCTGACTGGTTCCACAATAAATTTATGTTATATAATGGCAACTAGGCCCTCACTGTGTAAGGCAATTCTTTTAATTTTTTTATTATTATAGCTTTTTATTTACAAAGCTATATGCATGGGTAATTTTTCAACACTGACCCTTGTAAAACCTTCTGTTCCAAATTTTCCCATACTTCTCCCATCCCCTCCCCTAGGTGGCAGGTATTCCAATACATGTTAAAATACATCTTAAATCCAATCATATCTATACATATATACATATATATATACACATATACACATATATAAATCCAAACATATATACATATATATATGTATGTGTGTATATATATATATGTGTATATATATATATATATATATACACATATATATATGTGTGTGTATATATATATATATATATACACAGTCATCTTACTGCACAAGAAAAAATCAGATCTCGAAAGAAAAAAAACCCGAGGAGGAAATTAAAAAATGCAAGCAAACAACAACAGAAACAATCAAACTTTTTTATCCTTTCTCAAACTATTATGGTTCCCCATGCCCCAGCCCTCTAAGTTGAGAAACTTGCTCCACATTCTACTCAAAAATTTCAGATCATTCACCAAGAACTCTTCTCCTCTTCTCATTTCATATAATTCAGATTCCTTTAGTTATTTTCTTCTTCACTCCTATCTCTCATGAAAAAGCAGCCCTTCTTGCTTCTACATGCACAAATGATTCCATTCTATCCTGTATTTTCTGGCCGATTGCTCTTGCTATCATCCCCAATCTAATTTTTTTTTCAATATATACTCATCTACTAGTTGCTTGTGTTACCTAAAAATATGTCCATTTGTTCCTCATCTCCCCAAACCCCTCAAATCCCCTACCCCCTGCTACCTATTGTCTCACATTGCTCTTCCCTTTCATAGCTAAACTCCTTTAAAAAACTATCTATAACCAGTACCACTACTCATTTATGTTACTTCTCTTAACTTTCTGCATCTGGCATCTGATCTCATCAACTTACTGAAACTGCTGTCCATAGTTGAGTCTTTAAATTTCTTTATTTCTTTGACACTTTCAATCACCATATTCTCCTGGGCATATTCTTCTGTCTAGATTTTCTTGATGTACTCTCTCTCTCTCTCTCTCTCTCTCTCTCTCTCTCTCTCTCTCTCTCTCTCTCTCTCTCTCTCTCTCGATTTTTCTAGTATGTGTCTGAATATTCTTTCTTAGAATCCCTAGCTAGATCTTCATCTGGGTCCTGCTTGCTAAGCCTGGGTATCCCTCAAAGGTCTGTCTCAGGGCCTTTTTATTTTCTCTCTACATACTATTTCACTTAGCAGTCTCATTAGTGACTGTGAATTCAATGATTCAATTTCTAAGCTAATTATTCCCAGAACTGTTTATTCAGCCCTAATTTTTCTCCTAAACTTTAGTCTCACATCTCCAACTTTCTATTGATGTATCAAATCACATATTCCATTGACATCTTAAATTCCCCCCGCCCCAGGCTGGGGATTAAGTGACTTGCCCAGGGTCACACAGCTAGGAAGTGTTAAGTGTCTGAGACCAGATTTGAACTCGGGTCCTCTTGAATTCAAGGCTGGTGCTCTATCCACTGCACCACCTAGCTGCCCCAACATCTTAAATTTAACATATCCCAAACTGAACTCATTATCTTCCTCAAATCAAACCATTCATTTTTCCCAATTCCCTTTTTCTTTCAAAGGAACCACCAATCCCAATTATTGGCTATTTTGAAAAAAAAAAATCCAAAAAATTCTTACCTCCACAAAGAGTATAGACTGGGGTTGTCTTCTCATATCTTTTATCTCTCTTCATTTGAATTATGTTTAATCCACTTTTCACTTTTTTTGTGTGTGTAGTGTTTTTCCTTTTACATTGTTATAATTGTGTATATTGTTTTCTTGACTATACTTACTTTACCCTTTACTACTTCATATGTCTTTATTTTTTCCCCCTGAGGCAGTTGGGGTTAAGTGCCCATGGTCACACAGCTAGTGTTAAGTGTTTGAGATCAGATCTGAACTCTGGTCCTCCTGACTTCAGGGATGGTGCTCTATCCCCTGCACTACCTAGCTGCCTCTTTATGTCTTTATTCTTAATTTTCTGTTTTTTCAAATTTTTATTTTATTTTTAATTTATGATATGAAATAAGCATTTTTATAAGATAGCACAACAAAAAGTATTCGTCTCACACATCACTTTTTCTAACACACTTCTAATATTCTATTTTCATGTACCACAGTTTGTTTAGGATACTTTTAGAGCGTAAGCCCAGTAATGAATTTCTACATTTTCACTGACTGACCCTCCGGCCTAGAAAACATTTGCTTTTTATTTCTGCCTCCTATTTTCCTTGACTTCCTTCAAGCCTTAGCTAAAATATTTCCTTCTGAGAGGTTTTTTTTTCCAAGTTCCCCTTCACAGTTAGAATTCAACATCATCATTGTAATAATATATAATTTATTCTACATATCTTTCACTTGTATGTGTTTGTTTTCATGTTTTCTTTCCTACTAAATTATGAACACCTTGAGAAGCAGTTTTTGCCTTAATTTTTGTCTTTCTCTATATCCTCAAGTTCTTACACATAGCAAGTGGTTATTAAAGCTTGTTGACTTGAGTTATTGACTTAATTTTTCTTATGTGGACACCTAGTTCAAATTTTCCCCTCTTGTAAGTCTTCTTTTAAGTCATTTCTTGATATTATTCCTCCAAAGCCACTTGTAGCAGGTTGAATTATGACCTTTTTGTAAGTTGCCTTCTAGCTTTAAGATTCTAGGATTCTGTTATCAGAAACTTACTAAGGTAGTGAGGGGACCTGAGAGTGTCTGCAGAACATTGAAAAACCCAGAGTATTATGGAGGAATTATGGATCCAAGGCTCTGGCCAGGGAATAAAGAAGGCAGTTATTTTCCTAGAAGAATTAAGGATCCAAGAATGACTGGAGTATGAATGATCCCAAATGACTGCATGACCCAGAATCTTCCTCAATAGGGGATCCAGGGTTGTTCTCTTCTAGGAATATTTAGTTCAGAGATAAACTATACTGTAATTCTACTCTAACATTTTTATCCAGGTGAGACCAAGTTGTGATGAGCATAAGAACGGTTTTTGAGAGAATTATAGATTTCATAGCATTTTACATGGAATGATTTTAGAGATCTTATGAGAGCTGAGCTTCTTTTAGAGTCATTCAAGGAAACTACCCTTGTCTACTATTGACATTCTCTTTGTGAGATATACCAATGTGAAGCTCTGACCCTTCCTTGACCCTCCCTTCATCTGGGCTCTAGTGTCTACCTTTTTTTCAATCCTTTGCTGAAACATCACTATTGTATTTTAGCAAGTTTCAAAATGGAACCAGTTCTAACTGCTTTGCATGTAAAAGTTGGGATACTAAGATCTGAGCATTTAGACATAACAAGTCTTTAGAAATAAACTAGACTATACTCTTGAACCCCACCAACTCTAATTTTAAAAGGGGAAACTGAGACCTAGAGAGAGGAATTGACTTTCCTAAGATCATATAAAGAATATGTTCTTGGGTTTGGATTTGAACCTTGGTCCAGATTCAAAAATCTAATGTTTTCCCCTTTATTTCTTTCATAGTACATAGATAGCTCAAATGCTAGTTTCGTATCAGTAGGAATTTTGCTATGAATAATGTTTTCAATTATTCCATGGATGCAATTTTTTTGTGGCATTATAGAACTCTAGCTTTACTCTCTTAATAGAACCTCCTCTCAGATACACTAAGCATTCAAAATATAGTAAATGTTTTGTCATTATTATATTGTGAATATGCAAAGGATCTATGATTTTTGTGGGTATAGGTAACTTCTTGGCTGAGAATTTCCTCCATCAATAAATTATTTCCATGACTTAGTAGATGTATTAAGAAGTTGATTGAGTCACATAGTGGTTAAATAATTTTCCCCAGGGTTACACAGATTTGTGGGATTTATCTCAGAGATGGGCTTTAAAGTATTCTATTCACTATAATACACTGCCTGTTTGCAATTATAATAGCTCAAAGATGAAACAAACAAAAAACAAAGCAAAACCTCATTGTTCCACAATTGGGGTATGTTTTAAATATAGTTTATTACTTTTTCCTTTTTGTCTTAGAAAGAATATGAAAACTGCATGCAATTTCATAATTATTTCAGATATTTAAATAGCATATGATAACTTCGTGATGTAATACATGATACTTAATGATACACAGTTTGTCTAGAGTATATTTACAAAGGGAAAGATAGTTTTGTTACTTTATTTTTTAAAAAAGAGAGAAAATTGTACTATTAACCATGGAAGCATTACATTCACAATGACAGAGATTCTGCATGTTTCTGGGGACATCAGATTTTTTGTCTGTATGTGTATTTGTGTGCTTAGGTACATGTGTGTGTATGTACACCTATATGTGTGTGTGTTTCTTTGATTTTTACTTAAGAAAGCTAACAAACATATTGTTTTTGAAACATAAAATATGTTAGATTGGAGCAATGTGCTTTTCATTTCCCCTTATGATGCGAGAAGAATACAGCATCTTCCTTAGAAGTAAATTTAGCTCATTCTCCCCCACCCCCAATATGTGTAAAAATTAATTGGGAGAATTAAGCATATTTCCATGGCAATCTGCTTTTACTTCAGCAAAGAACATATGCAAGAGTAATGCGCATTCAGTTCTGTCAGCTGTGTAGACCCATATTGTATAGAAACACAACAACATATTATCATGTTAGGGTCCATTGAAAGCTGTGTGCCTTTTCCTCTCTGTATAAATCAGAAGTGGAAATCTTCCCAGGGCTACAAATAACTGAGCACTACTATGGGATACTACCACACATTATTTGTTCAGCTAATGAGCTTATAAAGCTCAGTTGCAAGCATAATGATGGATGAATGAATACAAATGAAAAGCATGAATTTTCCCAAATTCAGTAAAAAGCAGACAGTTGTGAGCTCTGAAATGTAAGAGACAGTTAGGACACTTGGAAGCCTTTTGCAAACAGCTATAAAATGTAAAAACTGACCCTTGGTAAAAAGTGCTTTTGTAACAATATATTATTTGTGTCTTATGTCTGTGAGAAAGAAAGGTTTTTCTGCAGAGTTCTTTGTTCAAGTCTTTCAAAAATTTGACTTTTTATTAGTATTCTCTTGTCTTACTCTTCATAGACCCTGGAAAGGAAAAAGAGGTATAAGTCTTTCAATGCACTGACTTTGACTATTGGATGGAGTATGACAAAGCTTCATGAATCCCCAAGGCATGGTCTCTGGTACAAGATAGTGACAGATGCATTTTCAGAAGTCTTTCCCTTTTTCCCAAGTTTTCAAATACCCTAGTTTACTAAATCTTCTCACCAATGTTTTAGGTATGGCTGTAAAGGCTTGATGTTTTAACAAACATGCTAGAACTTGAATCTGGAAGGGACCTTTGAAAGTACCTAGCACAGTCTTAGCACAATTAGGCATTTAATAAATGCTTACTACCTGATCAGTTAATTTATTAATTTAATTTATTATTATTAATTAATTTTAATTTAATTTATAATTCTTATAGGTTATCCAGTTCAATTGTCCCATTTTCCATTTTACAGAAGAGGAAACTGAGGTCTAGAGAGAGAAAAGGACTTCTCTAAATGAATGTTGTCCTTTTCAAGTAGACCTCTTAGGAACCTAGACACATATAACACATTTTTAATGGTGTTACATAAAACTTACTGCTAAGGCTCAAGGATCAAAGAACTATCATCCCTGGTGACACATTTTAAAAATTTAATTCATGAGGTAAATTTTCCTCTTCTGAGAGGAAACTGAATTATTGGAAGGAGACAAGTTGCATGAATAAGATGTATGAGGGATCTGGGAAATAGTCGTTTTAATCACAGATAAAGGCAGGGCAATTGGGGCTGTGCCAGGGCATCACTAAGTAAAAGGGATATTATTTTAACACACAAACTGTTTTACAAACTATTGAATTTAACACCTTCTTAAGGAGAATAATTCATTCAAAGAGGAACTCCCATAACAGATGGACATTTAAGTAATGACCATCAACTCCCACTCAAATGAATTTTTCTTTTTTTCTTTTTTTTTTTTTTTTTGAGGCTGGGGTGACTTGCCCAGGGTCACACAGCTAGGAAGTGTTAAGTGTCTGAGATCAGATTTGAACTCAGGTCCTCCTGAATTCAGGGCTGGTGCTCTATCCACTATGCCACCTAGCTGCCCCATGAATTTTTCTTAATTACTGTTGGACCCAAGAGATCTTGCCTCAGGATCAGAATTTTGAGCTATAGCATTAGTGGACCTATAGAGAGGCCCATGTGGTAGGAAAACAATAAATAGGCTCCAGAACCAATTCCCACAGAGGAATTGATATGTGGCCTAAATAAGCATGCTTTCTTCTATGGAGATGGTTTGAAAGTGACAACACTCATATGGAGGTCTGAATTCACTCATTTACTAGAGATTCAGGCACATGAATTTAGAGTCAGACCTCAAGAATAATCTGAGACCCAAGAGAGATATGATTTATGTTCCATAGCCCTAAACAGTTGCTGGTAGGGAGGCAAAATGAGGTGTAGAAATTTACAGAAATCCCAGAATTACTAATGGTATAGATAGGCATCATGTATAAGGGGAAAAAAGTGCTGCCATCCCTGAGAGTCTTTTTTTTTTTTTTTTTTTAAGATTTTAGAAATTTGGAAAAAAGCATTTAGAAATTTGTAAAAATTTATAACAAAGCAGATTTGATGACAAGGACATATCTAGGTAAAAATAATTTTAGTATTCAAATAATTTGTCTGGAAAGCTTTATTGCTCTATTTTGGAATATTTAGAAATTTTTTTCCTTTTCCTTCTAGTGAAGTTTTCTGCTTAATGGAAAGAGAGAGGCAATAGAGAAAGGACACACACAGACAGGAGAGAGAGAGAGAGAGAGAGAGAGAGAGAGAGAGAGAGAGAGAGAGAGAGAGAGAGAGAGAGAGAGAGAGAGAGAGAGAGAGAGAGAGGTAGCAAATACTCATTGAAAGTATTTTGGAGGTTTTAGATTTTAGCTATTTTTCTTTAGGGAGGAAGGAAGGAAAAAAACCAACACAACCATTTATTAAGCATCTATTATGTGCTAGGCACCATGCTGAACTCTTTCATAATTATTATCTCATTTGATCCTCTCAACCACACTAGAAGATAGGTGTTAACTTGTCCTCATTTTACAGTTGAGGAAATTGAGGTAAAGCAAAGTTAAATGAACTCGTCTATTGGCAGTTGGTAAGTGTCTGAGTATGGATTTGAACTCAAATTTTCCTGATCATACATTTAGGTCTCTGTTCCTTCCCTTAAAATTAGGTACGTATTTATATAACAAATATACATTATGTGCATGAATATGTACCTACATATGCATTTATGCATGTGTGTGTATTACATACACACATTTATTCATATGTATCCAGATAATTCTCATCCTTATTGACCTCATTGGATCACATGATTGCATTGATTATATACTTAAAGCTGGAAAGAATCATAGTCCAACTCTCCCATTTTACTGCTGAGGAAACTGAGGTCCCAAGAAATTATGGACATTTACCTATGGCAAGTAAGGCAATAAGTGGCAGGATTGGAATATGAACCAAAGTCCTCTGACTTTGAATCCAGCAGTCATTCTATGGTGTCATACTGTGTAAAGGAAATGACTAATTGCTTTAATTATTGACTTTTTATCTTGGTAAATAGCTCTTAAGCTCTATTTTAATGTATTGATTTTGTAAGGACTCAGACTTCAGTCAATCAGTAATCTTCAAGTGGGTGCCTATCACATCATCATTTTCTTTTACTATTTTGGTCTCAGATGACACATCAGAAGTTTGAAAGCAACACAATATTATGCAAAAAGTCCTAGAGTGTCACAGACCTGGCTTCTAATTCCCTCTATTGTAAAATAAAGAAGCCAAATTAATGGACTGTACACCCTAGGTAATTTAACAATTTAATTGAATTGAATAAATGAGATCTTTGAGAGCTAGCATAGGCTAGCTGGCCATCAGAATCAGAAGCACCCCTTCTGATAAAAATACAGCTTGTGTAATCTTGGGAGAATCACTGAACTTCTCAATTTTCCCAAGTAATCTCACACTTTAAGTTGCTGTTATTTGTGAAGAATTTACTATTCATGTTATTCACCTAGAGTTACCTCTATCAATGTTACCACAACTCTTGGTTACCCCCTCCTTCTCCCATTGAAATCTTTGGCTTAACCAGGTAGGAAGGAAAGAATAAGGGGAAAAAGTTTTACTGAAGATTTCAGAGAAATCAGAAACATTCTCACTAGTCCCTGCAGGTGACAGAAAGACTAAGTTTTTTTGTGAGAATTAGGAGCACAAACCATTTTCAAGCATTCTGCTGGCTTAGGTAGAGAAAAGCCCAGAAAAGAAAGCTTTATTCACATCAGATTTTCAGAAAATAAATTGTCAGTATTTGTTATTTTGAGCTAATGTAAACTGTGTAATTTTGAGGAAGAATATGAAGGCCCAGGTATTGGCACCATGTTCAAGACTCTGTCTTTGAGAGTGACCTTCTGAGTATAATGGGAGCAGTCAGTCCCTTAGAATTTATTCTAAGAATAAGCCTCAGGCCTCTGGACTTCTTTTGCAGGTGGGGGCAAAATTGAGCATCAAGTGTTCCACTGGGCCAGTTTCATGCAGGTGGCCGAGTATAAAGGGATTCAATATGCATAGGAAAATTTGTTTCACATGTGTCTAATATACCTCTTTTTCCCTTCTTTTCTGTCTCCTAACTCCAGACTGCTTCTGCCATAGGTGAAGTAGATGACTTATGCTTAAGTGCTGAAAAAGGCACTTACCCCTTTTGTCTTAGTTTCCTCATTTGCAAAATGGAATACCAATACTTGCAACGTACTTCAAAGGGTGTTGTAAGGCTCAATTAGAACAATGTGCATACAGTTCTTTCTAATTCTTAAGTGTCATGTCAGTTATCTATTATCACTATGAGCATTATCGTCACTTATGATTTACAAAATTCCAATTTACAGCTCATAGAATATAGACTGTTAGAATTAGAAGGCTTCTGGTATCTACTAAGTAAAAATACTTTCCCCTGCCATTTAAGATTCTAGATAATCTAGCATCACCTTATCTTTTCACCTTATTTCATATTATTCTCATCTACACATTCTACTCCAATTAAAATGGATCTCAATTTTAATTTTCCAGTTTCTGTGCATTCATTCTATTTCTTATACTTGAATGTACTGTTTTTTTTTTTTTGTCTGTTAGATCTGAATTAAGTCACTTAACTGCTGTGAACTTCAGTTTTCTCATCCATAAAATGAGGAAAAGAATAGTACATATCTCTAAGAGTTGCTGTGAGGATCAAATGTAATAATGTATCTAAAATATAATATGGAGGTTAAAGTACTCTATATAAATATGAGCTGTTGAATCCTTTAAAGACCAACTCAAATGCTACTTCCTTTAGTGAAGATCTTTCTCTTTATACTTTACATATCCTTTGTCTAATGCATTTATTTGTGTAATTTTGTTTATTTTTGAGTCTTATTTTATAGCCTATGACCTCCAAGAAAGCAGAGATACTAGTATATCTTTTCCAGAATCTAGCCTATGCTGGTTTTTAAAATATTCCATTGAATGAATGAATCATTTAGCCCAGTTTCCTCCTTTTACAGATCTGGAATCTAAGGCTAAGATTCACCCATGGTCACTGAGCTACTTCCCCTACACACGGTTCCTACTAAAACTCACCTGCGTTTTTCATTCCATGCATTGTACCATTTGATGAATCTCTTTGTGCTCTGGAGTTTGGGATGTAGGCAGTGTTCTTGTCCCCGGTACCGTGACATACTCTTGGTAGTGATGCTGTAATAGAATTTGAAAAAGCAGTTTGTTTGAGAGATTAATCCTTTCCACTTCCCCTCAACACCTGCCTAAGGAAAGTAAAGTCAGTCTTTGGGAAATGTTGAATAATGAGAGTTCATTCATTAGACTGTACAAGGAGGCTACTAGGTATTGTTTTTCCTTAAGTGGAGCAGGAAGGGAAATAGGCAAAGAATTATAGTGGGCAGGAGGAAGGCAGGCTAGATTCAAACTTTACTTTCTAGTACAATAAGGGGCATGTGGGAACAGCAAATATATGTGATTCTGCTCAGTATCTCTAAGACCTTAAAAAGTTTCTGTGAAATCTACAATCGTTTTGTGGGCCATTTTGAGTATAGAATTTTTATTTTACCTTGTAGAAAGTATATGTTTAAAATGGAATAGTTTATTGCTGTATGAACTGATTATCTGACTAGCTTTGTGTCATCAGGGTTTCAGCTATAAATTTAGGGTTCAGCTGTAACTTATAAATGTCATAAAGTCTCAATGGAATCAGAGTTTAGTATGAGCAAGCTGTGTACCTGATTGGATAACCTTCTTCTCTCCATAAGCTTGTTGCCTGTAGCAAGTCTGTAAACATGTGCAGAGATCTGATCAATAGACCATCTAATCCAAGATGACATTAGGTAATAACTTCCTATCTTTCCCCATCCAGGTATTCTTGTATCCTCCACTCTTTTCCCCTTTAAACATTTACCTTGTTTTACTTGGTACCTTATGAAAGGTCTAGGGAAAGCCATAAAAACTAAGTAATGATGAAGTTGGGTGGGAATTTTTGTAGGAGCCCAGATTATTTTTCTCTAACAGAATGGGGGTTTACTAGTTACCCAGTAAAACTGTAACTTTACATGTCTCTAGGTCCTAAGGGGAATCTCTATTTTTAACAATGATAACTAGTAAAGAATTGGGTCACATACAACTTAAAGGGATGAACTTCAAGGAAATCCACTACTGTTTATGAAAATTCAATTTGGTAGAAGAGAAAAGACTAAGAAATTATGCACATTAAAAAAGACTTTTTGCTCCTTTAGAAGATTCTTACTGGGTACCCCAGTATTTATGAAGCAAGGAACACCTTGAAGCATTTTAGAGTTCATTTTATAGAAATTAATTTACCCATATTTTTTTCAGGATTGCCTCTTTTGAAATGGACAAATGTCTGCATTAAGAGGTGAAAATGCAGCAGAAATCATCATATTGTTTAGCTTTATTGAATAAACCCAATAAATTACCTTGCCCAGGATTCTGCTTTAGCTGGGAGTTCTAAAGGATGGTTCTCTCAAATGATGGGTTCATGACCAGAAACCAAAACATCATTGTCTAGAATTGTGATAATTACCTTGTACTTTGGTTTTTGAAGCTCAGAGTCAAATTGTATTCTCTGAGAAGATCTTGGGGTTTATATTTGTCTAATAGAACAGTGATGTTTTTCAGGGTTTAATGATAAGTAACTCTCAATCTGCTAACAGAGGATAAGGAACAGTTGCTACAAATTGCTCATTGCTTTCTCTTGAGAAGAAACATTCATGTAGTACCGTTTGACTTCTGAGTAGCCAAGGCATTAAGTCTAACTTCCCTCATTTTACAGCCTAGAAAACTGAGGCTGAATGATTTAGTGATTTGAGGAGGCAAAAATTATAGTGTCTGAGGCAGGATTTTACTCAAGTCTCCAGTCTCTAAGACTAGCCCTCTAACCATTGTGCTATATAGCTAATGCAGATAACCATTGTGCTATATAGCTAATGCAGACTTAGAGGTCCATATTATAGATTTGGATGAAATTCTAGGGGAGGTTTGTACTGGCATTATAACTTGCCTACCTGCTAGCTGAGTGACATCACTTTACTTCAGTTTTTGCCTCATTAAAATAGGAATAAAATTAGCTCCTGTGATATCTACTTTACTAGATTGTTGTGAGCATAAAATCATACACAACATATATATACACACATACATCATCCACACATATGTTTGAATAGACAGATAAATGTGTATGCATGTATATGTATTGACATCGCTATGCAGATATAAATAGATACCTATATGTTTATATATGTTTAATATAAGAGGTAATAGAGGTGTAGTGGATGGAAAGCTGGCCTTGGAATCAGGAAGACCTGTGTTCAAGTACAATTTAAGAAATATACTTCTATATTTAAATTCTCAGTGCCCTATGCATATAAGTTGGAGAGAAAGTGCCAATCTATGTTAATGGAAAGAATTATTTTTATTAATATTTGAATAGATTATAAATATGAGGCATTCCTTCCTTTATTTTCACATTATCACCCTGTACCACTGTAATATTTTACCACATAAAACTGGGTATTTTAGAAGTCAGTGTGAAGGTAAATAAGCATGTTTACCAGAATATTTTACATGAAATCAAAAATTTTTTTATGGATTCTGGTAGTTATTTTGGGAGGGAAGATCAATTCTAATGCATAAGTTCTTTGAGGACAGGGATTTTTTTTGTCCTTATATACACAGTACCTAGCACAGTATTTGGTATTTAGTACAAATCTGAATATGGTTGTTTAATTTAATTGAATGGAAAAGATTTCAGCAGTTAGAAAACTTCCTTTTTTTCAGATTAGAATCCATGCATTATTCTTTGGGTTGGTTATACAGATAGCAGAACTAATAAGTGTCTTAGGCCTGGGTTAGCAGGAAGAAAGGAGATAGAGATCATAAGCTTACAGAATCGATTGATTGTTTGGAAAAGATTTCATATGAATGGGCATTGAAGGAAGAAAGAAAAGAAAGGATTTCTACAGATGGAAGTGGCAAGAGGCCATTCTACCTATGGCTAAGCTAAGTAGAACTGTTTGTCAAAAGTTCAATCCTTACAAACATTTAAGGACTAAACCAGAAATATTCATGGAAAAAGGTAGCCCTGTCCTAATGAGCACAACTGAAAAGTGATATGAATGAATATATGTATAATGCTTTACAAAATGTATCAATCCTCTCATTTAAGCCTCAATACACTGAGGTAAGGCCTGCACTGATGTGTGAATTAGGACAAAGTAAAACCATTAAATTTATGATCTATAATAAATTTTGCAGATTTTACATCTTAAAAAAGTAATATCAATATGACCTTTTGATCCAATCATTTGCTTTACAATATTTGGTATTGAGTTCATAAGACTTTGATACATATTTTTTGATTTCTTTATAAGGAAACTATATTTGCCATGTTGGATATTATGTATCTTTGAGTCAAAGACAGAATTAGACAGGACCTTAGATATCATCCATTCCAATTCCCTAATTTTGTAGATGAGAAGACTGAGGTCTAGAGAGACAGAATGACTAATTTTGTAAATTAGAGAAATATCAATGTCAAAGCTAGGATTTGAACCTACATCTGGTGACTCAAATATTGACTCCTGTTATATCATAGAGGTAATTTTTTGTTTATAGAGCTCAGCTTCAAGGTTGTTGCTTAAATTAATTCTCACTGATCTTGGAACTCATCTAAAAGAATTAGGATCCTGAAACACAAAATAAGGTGTTTTGAGATCCCAACCATTCTAGTGGTAGAAATAAGAACTAGACACAGTACCATAGTGATACTTTCTGCCACTATGTCTAACAATTAAATATTTATTGAAGATCTGCTAGTGCTCTTGCATTGGGCTCAAAGCTTAGGGGATAGAAAGAAATACAGTGGAAGATATCTGCCCTCAGTAAGCGCACAGCCTGGGGCAATCACACAGACTGACTAGAAGCAGCATGAACTATCCAAGGCACAACATGGTAAAAGACATCAGAGAGATAGTAAGTGCTATAAGAGCGAGGGGTCATGTGGATTGTGGAGATCAGGAAAGTCTTAGCTATATTTGGAGTCAGGACATCGGGATTTAAATCCCAGCTCTTATACTTAGTCACTATGTGATCCTGGGCAAGTCTGGATTCCTCTTCTGTGAAGTAAAGGATTGCTAAGGTTTAAAGTGGCAGCCAGGTGGAACAATGGATTAGCAGGCTTGGGATCAGGAAGACCTAAATTAAAATCTGGCATCAAACACTTAGTAGCTGTGTGACTCTGGGCAAGTCACTTAAACCTGTTTGACTCAGTTTTCTCATATGTAAAATGACCTGGACAAGGAAATGACAAACCACTCTAGTATCTTTGCCAAGAAAATCTCAAAGAGGGCCATGAAAAATGAGACCCAATTGAAATGATTGAACACTAATAGCAACAACAAAGACCAAAGGTCTGTTCTCAAATTCAGCGATCTTAACTTGATTCCAGAGAGGTGGGAACAACATGAACAAAGGGAATAAATAAGCATGAGTTTTGTCTAGGAGACAGTGATCAGACTATGCCAGCTGGGATAAAGGGTTTGTGTAAAGGAATGTGAGGAGACAAAGTTGGTTCAATAGATGAAGGACCAGTAGTAGGAACAAAGGCATAGACTCCAACAATTTGAATAGACACAAATACTATGAATGTTGAGTGCTCTTACTGAAATAAAAGCTATTCTAGATAGTTTCATTTATTCTGTTGAGAGAGAATTTCAATATTCATGAGTAAATTTATTTCTTGTTAGCTTGTTTATATTCTTTAGTTATTTCTTCTGTGTTTATCTTGCATCCCCATCCAAAACTCACATTCTGGGGGTAGGGACATGGATTTTTAAAAATTTTACTCCTTTTTTCAACACTTTTTTTTAGTAGTCAAAGACTCAAATAAGGAAGTATTTCTTTCATCTAAGTTAGCTTTATATTTTATTATTATTATTATTATTATTATTATTATTATTATTATTATTATTATTATTATTATTATTATTTTGGTATGCAGAGACTATGAGCCAGGCCTAGACTTTAGGCTAGATGATTTGGGTTTAAGTCAGGATAGAGCTGGATAGGATTTAGAACAGAAGGGACAGTAGAAATCACTTAGTCCACATCCTTCATTTTTTTCATGGAAACTGAAGCTTAGGGAGTGATTGGTTCAAGGTCACCAGCTAATAAATAGCAGAGTTTGGATTCAAGGTCCTGTAATTCCATATCCAGAAATCTTTGCATTCTAGCATGCTATCCTAGCTGTGATTCTGAGGCTACTAGGTTCTCTAAGAGACAGCTGTAAAATTAGGGGGTTAGATATAATGAACTCTAAACCCTGACATTCTGCAATCCTGTAATTTCTTTTACTATTCACAATGACTAATGCTGCATCAAATACCCAGAAATAAATATCTTTTGCATTTATTTTTTGGTCCATAATTCTAGAAATGAAGCTGTTCTTGGGATTCCTATATCCTTGCTGCGTCTTTCCAAGTATAAGTTGGAAAAGCAACTTAGTACACTAGAATCTAGACTTGAGTTAGAGGATCTAAGTTTTGAATACTACCAGGCAAGTGGCTTTACTTCTTTGAGACTGTTTCCTCATGTGCAATAATAACAAATTTGCACTATTCTCATCAGAGGAATTGTGAGGAAGTTTTCCACTTCAAAGAGCTGTTGGTGGCTTTGATCATATGACTATAATAGGACTTTAAGAGAGGCTGTTGCCAAACAAGTAATTGACCTAAAAATTGGTCCCGGATTTAGGACAGATCCACAGGCAGTTCATCACTGGCCTTTTCTTAAAACCTTTCCAGCATGGCCAAGCTTGAGATCCATCAGTATAACTTTGGAAGACCCAAGATTGCCTCTAGACCAAGATCAAGGCTTCACTCATGAGCATTTGCAACTTTCACAAAGTTTGAGATTTGAAATCTGGCGGGTTTGTAAGAATTCAATTCTCCCTAAAAGAAATGTTTTTGTAAAATAATTCCCTTTCAGATTTGGGAAACTATCTCCAAGAGTGATCTGGAAAGGCATAGTAGACTAGCACTTGGTTCTCATAGCCTTTCCAAAAGGGCTCTGGTTTTGTTTCAAGAGGCCACAACTTATCATCAACTATACTACAAGACTCTAGACTCCTCTTTGATGTGAAGTGTACTTAGCTCATATCCTTCCCTGAATCTCTTGGAGGTGCAATGAGGTATATGAAAATCAACTTGTTGTCATTGTAAATGGAAAGTCTGGTTACTTAAAGTTTTTGATTCACTCAGGCTTAACCAGCAAGCTTCTTTGTTTTTGAAAATATCTCTAGAATTTACTAAATCTCTTGTCTATATAAGTAAAGTCTATTGAATTTAATTCTTTGTTTAGAGTTGCAGCTTTTATTTTTTCTGGGCTGCAGGGTTACTATTCTAATCAATGGTGATTTCTGCCAAGGTTATAATTAGAAATTTGATTTTTAAAAATATTCCTTAATATAATCTTATGTTGAATTTTCATTTGAAAGGAGAGTATAGGAAAATACAGCAAAATGACCTGGGGCCATCTCATCTCCCTCCACAAACCAATTCATTCACTCATTTCTTAATTAATTCATCAAATGTTTATTTAGGGACTACTTTGAGCAAAGCATTGTTCATTGAGGGTTCTTTTAAACTGAGATTCTTTGCATCTAATACCCCAAATTTTAGCCTCTGAAGTATAGTTGAAAACATAAATATGGTTTTTGAAAAAATGTTGACTCTGGGAGTCAAGTAAACTAACTTTTTCATTGGAAAGGAAGCAGGACTTAGAAGACTACCTTATGTGAAATCCTTGGTTTTTAATTTTGTGCTCTCAGTTTTGAAGAAAGGAAGGTCTTGTGTGGTTTCTCTTTTCCTCCAAGCTATTTATTTCTTTAGTTGCAAGACAAAATCCAGTTAGGAACTTTTCTGGAAATCTTCTTTGGGTTGGTATAGGTGTAACGAGAAGAGGGGTGGGGGTAGGGAGAAACAATCTAAGCAGGACAATTTTTTGAGTTTTCCTTAAACTTACCAACACATTTCTAGCCCCAGTTTGTGAATATTGACTGTAATTATTTCAGAACTCCATCAGAGACCTGGCTGAGCTGGACAATGCCTATCCAGGCTGGGAATAAAATAGGACCTGTTTCTGGGGTGAAAAAAGGGGTGACTGATTAGTGGCAAATATTTAAGTTCTACTTTGCCAAGGACGCCCTTCTTGGCCAAGAGTTGACTAATGGGGAAATAGTTGTTTTGGCCCCAAGTGGTTAATTTGAAAAGGAAGAGCAAGGAAACTTTGTGTTCTTTCAGTCTGCCCCAGTTTTTAAAATATTTTCAGCATTCCCAACATGCACACAGACAGCTCTATCGAATGTTATCCTGGGCAAGGGATTTTGCCACAGAAGCTAAAGATGCATTCCTTAGGAAAGCACATATTAGTAGGAACCATCTAAAAGTAAATTTGAACCAGTCATAGAAAACTGAATTCCTCTGAACATATTTCCTGATATTAAAAAAGTCTCTGTGAAGAATAGGAGAACTTACATAATTAAGTGAAAAGTGAAGTAAGGAGAAGCAGAAAAACAACATATATATATATATATAATATATATATAATGGAATAACAATGGAAAAGGGGCTGGTGGAAATAACAACCAAAAGCATCCTATGAAATTAAATGCCGTGAAATTCTAAAAATCAAGCTCTGTCTCAAAGAAGAGACTTGGGGGCCTGACTAAAACTGTGCCACACTGAGTAAATTGTCAGATTCCACTGATAAATTGGATAGTTTTGCTAAATTGCTTGCTCTTTCTCCTTTCTTCCCTCCTTTCTTCTCTCTCTCTCTCTCTCTCTCTCTCTCTCTCTCTCTCTCTCTCTCTCTAACTTTCTGTCTCTGGCTGACTGTCTGTCTGTCTGTTTTTCTTTGTCTTTCTGTCTGTCTCCTTCCCTTTTTCTCTCCCTCTCTCACTTTTTGTTAAAAGAAATGATGCCACGGGGAGAGGCAACAGAATGATGTGTTTGGTGATGAAGGTGATATAAAGACAAGAATATTAATTTTTAAAAAAATAATGCATAGAGTAAATGAGAGTCTAAGTATGAATTGTCACACACACACAAATTTTCATTCCAATAGGTGCCAACATAGAACCTGCTTCTGGCTTCAAAAAAGATAAACTTGTTAAACTTTTTGTTGGGAACTTGTGTGTGAGATTCTCCACCTAGGGACCAACTTTTTAATCTTTTTATCTTTCAATGTTCCATCCTATCTCCAGAAATGTTGCCATTATTGTGGGTCCCTTGCAAAATGCAGTTTCTTTTAGTCTGGTGTCGTAGCTCGTTTGTAATGCAGGTGCTTAACACACTTGCCTACAGTTTGTGCTTGGACAAGAATGAAAAGGCATGAAACACGCTCTTACAGCGATTCCATTCACACATAGAGCTTGGACACCGGGTTAGACAGAAATGAGGACAAGATAAAGTTGCAAAGGTGAGACTCACATAACCATTTTCTCTTCACAATGCGGGTACTTTGGTTTCATTTCCAGCTTCTTGACATCACTGTATCTTATCTTTGGTCCTTTCCTTGAACATTTGCATTTTGACCCTGCAAGAAATTGCCTGATAAATGTGAAGTTCCTTATTTAAAGGCTTTTATTAGTTTCCAAGGAAAAGGATGAACATAGATTAGCCACCTCTCTCCACGACCCCCTTTTTCTTTCCTTTCTTCCCTAGAATCACAGTCCAAAGCTACCTCTGGAGCTCGTGAGAAGTTATCTGGCCAAAATCACTCTTCAGAAGCCAACATTTAAATAACCTGAAATTCGCATACTCATTTCAGGGAAGTATGTGTGGAGTAGTCCATCAGGGCACACTGAATATCCCTCCCCCTCCACCGCCCTCTCCCCCCTCCCCCGGCTCAAACCCAGTTTCTTCCAAATTCTCACTCTCAAGCTCAGAGGTCAGCCAGGACGCCAGGACGTGTGTGTGTGACCCAAACTAGGGGTCTTGAAGCTCACTTGCAGGACTTACCCTCCACCCCGACGCAGCACAGCACGAGGAGCAGCAGGAGCAGTAATCCTGTCAAGAGCTTCATGGCCGGAGCTCAGGTGTCTTTAGGGAGCTGAGAAAATCTCTCTTGCCCGCTAGGCTTCCTTGCAGTCTCCTGCTCCGGAGCGCTCCGGCTGTCAGTCAGTTTTGTGGAGTTGCAGGTCTCCTGTGCTCTAGCGCCCTAGCCAGTTTCAGCTTCTGCCTAACTGCTCCGTGCGCTTTCCCTTGCTCTCAGCTCTTCAGAACTCTGCTCTCCTCCTCTTTTAAAACAGCTCTCGCTGTCCTCACAGCGAACTCATTAATATGCAGAACCACTCTGACTCACAGCAATTTCCCAACATGGTTGGGGGGGGGGGGTAGGGAAGAGGGAGGAGACCTTCCCAGTCCTATCTGATCACACAGACGGCTTGGGTCCGAATACAAACAGCCCCCGAATCATCTAATTTTTGTCACCTTTCTTCTTTTTGGGGTGTGTGTGAGAGGGGGGAAAAAGTGAGAGATCACAGCCTGGGGATAGGAGGCTTAACTCTGTCGTTCTTTGGACATGTGTCAAAGTGACTGCTGGGGCTTCTTGCAATTGTTCGTGCTCGAGGCTGTTTATATGTAACCACTTCTTTACAGGGCTCCGGAGGGGGTCTGCCTGTAAAGATTTCAGAGGCCAGCGGACTGAACTGGGTCGTTTCCCACAATGGGAAGCTTGAAGGGGAGATAAATCCATGGCGTGAGCGATCCGAGCCTGGGCTGGGGAAGAGGTGAGGCTTCACCTGTGAGGAAAAGATTGGGACTTTAAAAATACTTAGCTATAGTTGACCCAAACTATTAGTCATCTGTTTAGTCAATCTGGGGATGAATTATATATATATATATATATTATATACATGAATTATATTATAGTCCTTCAAAAGAGAGATGTGGCTGCAAAGGGTGGAAAACTAGCTTGGTAAAGTGGGAAGAAACAGTGCTGAACCTGAAGTCTCAAGAGTAGCGTTCAAATCTCCTCTCTGCCTCTTTCTAGGTGTGATATTAAGCAAAACAAATCACTTTATTTCTTGGTTCTTGGTACTTTATTTATGAAAGATTGAGCTACATGTTTCTTAGGGTCTCTTTCTGCTCTAAACATGCTTGTGCTACACTTTTTTAGTTTTTAGTTGAAAATTGACTTTCTAGCCAATTTGCTTTTCTGGATAGAAAGTCCTTGAATTATCAATGATTTTTTTTTTTCGTATTTTCTTGGGTTTGGTAGTTCCCAGTTGCATCTTTCATTGTGAATTTGACGGTTTCTGAGCACACTTACCCCCCCCCCCCCAAGCTACTTTGTTGAAAGGAGCATCTCCCCAGCTGAACACAATCTGAGCTTGAGGAGAGGTTGAAAGAGGAGAACCTGAGCCCCGAGAGGCCAAAGACAGGTGGAAGTCTAGAACTGATATTATTGTAGCTCCCTCTAAGCATGAGGTAAACTGATCATCTCTCCCAGGGTTTGAAAGCACAGTTGGTCTAAGAGGGAGCATTTAGCAAAGAAATGCACATGCATTCTTTTTTTTTTCTTTTTTAAAAATTCATTTTATTTCTTTATTTTAAAGTATTTTTTATTATAGCTTTTTATTTACCAGATATATGCATAGGTAATTTTCCAGCACTGACAATTGCAAAACCTTTTCTTCCAACTTTTCCCCTCCTTTCCCCCACACCTTCCCCCTGATGGCAGGCTGACCAATACATGTTAAATGTGTTAAGGTATAAAATAAATACAATATATATATACTTGTCCATACAGTTATTTTGCTGTGCAGAAAGAATCAGACTTTGCAGTAGTGTACAATTAGCCTGTGAAGGAAATCCAAAATGCAGGTGGACAAAAACAGAGGGATTGGGAATTCTGTGTAGTGGTTCATAGTCATCTCCCAGAGTTAAAAGGTTTTTCTTTTCAAAACATATGCATGGATAATTATTAACCATCACCCTTGCAAAACCTTGTGTTCCAAATTTTTTTATTTCTTCTCCCCCATCCTCTCCCCAGAGGCAAGTAGTTAAATATTTTATATTATATTTGTGTTTAAGAAAACATATGCAATTCTTCTATACATATTTTCACAAATATCATGTTGCACAAGAAAAATCAAAATCAAAATCAAATCAAAAAGGGAAAAAACGAGAAAGAAAACAAAATACAAGCAAATAACAGCAAAAAGAGTCCATCAGAACTGGAAACTGAATGGATGCCCATCAGTTGGCTGATATAAGTTATGGTATATGAATGTCACAGAATATTATTGTTCCATTAGAAATAATGAGAAGGATGATTTCAGAGAGGCCTGGAGAGATTTACATGAACTGATGCTAAGTGAAATGAGCAGAATCAGGAGATCATTATACATGGCAAGATGATACAATGATCAATGAATTTGGCTCTTTTTATCAATGAGATGAGTCAGGCCAATTCCAATAGTCTTGTGATGAAGTCATCTGCAACCAGAGAGGACTTGTGGGAACTGAGTGTGGATCACAACATAGTATTTTAACTCTTTTTGATCTAATAGGATGTAAGTTTTAATTCTGTCTATGCTATGGCCTTGGCTAAGTCAGCTATCCTCTTGAAGCTCATTTTCCTCATTTGTAAAGTGATGGGGTTGGATTATGATCTCTGAAATTTCTTTTGGCTCTAGATCTAGAGCCCTCTCAACAGACTTACTTTGTAAGAAGCCTATGAAGTTGATAGTGCAGGTGCTTTTACCTTCATTTTATATATGAGGAAACAGAAGAAGAAGAAATTAAATGATTTGTCCCTATTCACACAACTACAAAGCACTGAAGGATTCAAATCCAGTTTCCCTGACTTCATGCTTACTGCACTATCTACTGTGCAGCATAGTCTCTAAGAATTAATGCTGAGTTTTATTAAGTGAGGTGTAGATGCTCAGCAAATTGGAGGAAATAATCCTGCTCTAATTTGTTTTGCTTAAGACTAAAGCTGGACTTTATTTCTAAATGATATGCATATAAGTTCAGTGAGCTGTGTCTGGAAGAGGTGTGGTAACTGGATACCATACTATCAAAGGTGGAGGAAGCCAGACTGTCTTACCTGGAGAAGAAAAGTCTTAGAGGGGAGCTTCAAAATATGCCTTCAAATATTTGAAATGTTGGCATGTGAAAGAGGGATTTGTTTTGTTTTGGTTGATCACAGGGAGCAGAACTCTGAATAGTGAACGAAAGTTTCACAAAGGCAAACAGAATCAGTCTTAGGCTAATTGTTGTCTTCCCAAGAATTAGAACTGATTGGCTGCCCATGAAATGGAGGGAGTAAGGTCTCACTTTATACTTTTCCTTTCTTTTATACTTTAAAAAAAATTAAATCTTTTTTTTTTCTCTCTCTCACACAAGTCTTTCCCTATTCCTTTCTTCATCCCATCATGGGATTTCAGAGTTGCTTTAATGTGTATTTTCTAATCAGTATTAAATTGGTACATTTTTTTTTTCATATGGTTATAGCCTGGGTTTCTTCTTTTAAGAATTGCTTTTTCATACCCTTTGAGTGTTTAAATAGTGACAGAATGATGCTTACTTAGTCCTATATCAGAGAAACTTACTGTAAAGATTTTCTCCCAGTTACCTATTTTTACTTTAATTTTTAACTATATTAGAGTTGTGCCAACCAGAGAATAAACATTTATTAAGCAGTTACTATGTGTGAGTCACTGTACAAAATGTTAGGAATACAAAGAAAGGTGAATGACAGTTCTTGCTCTCAAGAAGCTCACAATCTAATGGGAGAGACTATAAGCAAATATTGTACATGCAAATTTAATTTAAGATATATTGAATAGAATCAATAGAGGGAATAGAATTAGGAGGGATCAGGAAAGACTTTTTTTTGCCAAAGGTGAGATTTTAGCTGGGAGTTGAGAGAAATCATGTAAGCCAAGAGATGGAAATGAGAGAGAGAGAGGGAGAGCATTTTGAATATGCAGATTAGACAGTGAAAATGCCCAGAAATTGAGTACCTTTTTTAGAAGGACAACAAGGAAACCAATGTCATTTAATAATCAAAATTATTCATTTTATCTTAAGCAATCCTTTGAATTGCTTGTTTCATCATAAACTCTTTCCCTAGCTATAGATCTGAAAAGTAATTGCCGTCTTTGCTTCTATAATTTGTTTATATTGTGATATTTTCTATCTAAGTCATGTATCATTCATGTATCTGGAATGAGATGTTTCATACCTGGTGTCTTCTAGACTACTTGCATTTTAGTTTTTCTAGCTGTTTTTAATGAGTTTTTCTCTACCTTCTCTCTCTCTGTCTGTCTCTGGGTTTCTTTCTCTTCTTTTTCATTCTCCCATTCCACCTCTTCATTCTCCATTGTTTTGATGATTACTACATTGTAGTATAATTTGAGATCTAATACTGATAGACTAGACCTCCTCCTTCCCACCTTTTTACAATATTATCGTTGAAATTTTCAACCTTTTACTCTTCTATATGAATTTCATTATCATTATTTCTTATAGATCTCTAAAATATTCCTTTGATAATGTTGTGGCACTGAATAAGGAAATTATTCTTCATGTGCCGTTGTCATTTTATTTTTACTATGTTGGCTCTATCTACCCATAAGCAATGAATATTGTAAAAATGTCTGCAAAGTGTTTCATATTTGGATTTATATATTTCCTGAGTGTGTCATGATAAATGGAGTCTCAAATATTTTGTATATGCTGTTGTTAATTTGGATGCATTTTCCTCCTATCCTTTCCTGCTGTGTTTTGCTAGTAATAAAAAGCAATGCTGATAATTTATTTTATGTCTAAAAACTTTTATTAATTTCAGTTATTTTTGGTTGATTCTCTTCGGTATTCTAAGTATATAATTTCATCAGCCATTAGCAATAATTTTGTTATGTATCAATTTCTTTTTTTGTCTTATTGCCTCGGTTCACATTTTTACCACTATTTCAATAGGAGTATTGACAATGTTCCAATAAACTTATCGATATATCTATCTAAACATCTACTATGTGTCAGGCATTGTACTTAGTGTTTTTTATAAATATTATCTCATTTGATCCATACAACAACAAGTAGGTATTATTATTACTTTCATTTTACAGTTGAGAAAACAGTTGAGAAGAAAAGAAAGGTTAAAGTTATGTTTTCAAGGCCACACAGCTATTAAATGCTTGAAATTAGATTGTAAATCAGGTCTTTCTGATTTTCATTGTTTCCTCTTGTTCTAATTTGATCTGACAATTTTCTTTTTCTAATTCTTTTAAATATCATTTTCAGTTTGAGACCAGTGCTTTACCCATTTCTTTTATTTGTTATTTTTCAGACTTTTTGGAAGGTAATATCTGAATTAATTATCCTTTGATTATAAAGGCTACTCTTAATTTTTTTTTTTAATTCAGCTGAAGCTTACTGCAGATAAATGGAGCAGTGGATGGAGTGCTAGGCCTAAAGTTGGGAAGACTTAGCTTCCTGACTTCCAATCTGTCTTCAGACATTTACTCACTGTATTTGGGCAACTCATTTTAACTCTATTTGCTTCATTTTCCTCAATAATAATAATACCTACTTCTCATCACAAACCTTAAAAAGCTATATAAATACATAATATGATATATAAATAGTAGCAACTAGGTGCAGCGTATAGAGTGTTGTGCCTGAAACAGGGACAATTCATCTTATTCATCTTCATGAATTTAAATTTGGCCTCAGACACTTAACTGACTGGCCCAGGTCAAGTAATTTAACCTTGTCTGCTTCAGTTTCCTCATCTGTGAGATGAGATAGATAAGGAAGTGGCAAATCATATCTTTGCCAAGAAAATCTCAAATGGAGATATGAAGAGATGATATGACTGAAAAATGATTGAACAATAACAATAACAAAGAGGCTTGATTGATTTTACCCCTGACTTTTATTTTAACTCTGTATGTCTTTATATTTCAACAGTGATTTTTGTAAATGATGTATTAATTGTTTTCTAATCCATCTTTGGTTCTCTCTCTTTTTTTTTTTAGAGTTGGATAAATCCCATACACGTTATCATTTATGATTGTTAAGTCTATAATTCCCCCTAGTCTTACTCTTATTCTTTTCTCTTTCTGCTCCAACCTCTCTTAATCATGGCTCTTTCCCTTTATTTCTTCCCTTTTATATTCTCAGATCTCCTTATCTGAGTTTAAAACTTATTTTATTTGTGACTAATCCCTTTCTGGACTTACTTTTCTTTTTTTACTATTCCCTGTTCCTTTGCTGATTTGAATATACTTCTATACCACACCTTTTTGTATATTTATGTCAATGTATGTTTTATTTAACTTAAATGAAAATGAGGTTCAAGCAATGTCTGCTTCTTCATTCTTTCTTCATTTGACTCCAGTTTCTTCATTTGACTCCAACTGGACATACTGAGTGTGATAATTGATTCCCTTGTTCTTCCTCTCCTTGTCTTCTCTAGTTTATTATTATTATGCTCTTCCTTTCTATTCTTCTTTTAAGATTATTGAAACATAAGAAAATCATTTCCAGACCTTTTATCTTGTTGGATCTTATGAAATTAAAGTTTCAAGGGACATATGCCATTCTCTTTTCTTTAAATGCTTCATCCTTATAAAATTCTTTGTAATTCCTTACTTTATTTATTTATGTTTTTTATTTATTTATCCTGATTCTCATTTCATATTTCAAAGTTTCTGATTAGTCCTTTTGTTTTTATCAGGAATACTTGGAAATCTTTGGTTTTATTATAATTCAATTTTACACATTTTACACAGTTTTATTGTGTAAGTTGTTCTTGATTGTAAGCTTATATAATTTGTCTTTGGGAATATTGTATTCAATGTTCTTCATCTCTTTATAATAGTAACTTATACATTTTGTGTGATCCTGACTATCGTTCATTGGTATTTTATTTCTTTCTGTTTGATTACTTGCAGAATTCTTTTTTTTCTCTGATCTGGAAATTCTACATTTGTAATAAAGAGGAAGGATCCAGATAAAGTTTTGAAACCTTTTGTAAACTAAAGTCCTAAAATAAGTTTGTTACAGAACTGGGAATTAAACTCAGATATTCTGCATGCTGATTTCCAGTACTCATTCCCTTGTTTCATTCTAGGCTTAAGAATGGTTATGCTAAGGATTTTATAATATGCTGGGGACTCTTGGGCAGATGATGACTCTTTTCCATATTTTATAAGAACAGAACCAAAGAAAACTGATATTTAAATCATAGCCTGAGGATTTTAATTAATCCAGTTTTCTTAGTTAAGTACTTGTTTTATGTGGGGCCTTGTTCTAAGCATTGTTAGATGGCATAAGTTATGATTTCTGTCTTTTAAGAAGTTTGTAGTATAGTTGGGGATATGAAATTAAAATGTTGGAAAAGATAGCATCCAACATGTCAGTGTAAGTTGAACATTAAAGATATTGGCATTAAGGCTTATAGGATTTCATAAGAATGTCAAGAGAAAGCTTTCTGGAGAAGACAGGGCTAGAAGGCCTTGAAGTCTGAATAGGGTTTAAATAGACAGAACAAGCTATTAAAAAGAGGATTTTTCTTTTTCCATGACCAGGAAAGTCTTTGTCTATCTGCTCTGTTTTTGAGATGCCTTGGAGGCAGCTCCTTGGTGCTACTCTGGAATCTTAATGTTCTGATACTCTTAATTCTAAGTAGATGTTACTAGTACCAGCAGTTACATTTTTACAAGGGCACCTAGTATAATTCAAAGCAATTATTTTCTAATAGTAACATTTTAAGTAGGGCCAGATTGGGGGAGAGATTGAGGATTTACAGAGGTGACTCTGATTTTACTGTGTAGGATATTCCCTCACATAAAATACGTGCTCAAGGAAATAAATAAAATAAAATAAATTTTATATTAAAATAAAAAGTCAAATAAAATTCACTTAAGTTCTACTGAGGAATCCCTTTCACTATTCAGTGAGGATAGGATAAGTGGAATAAGTGGACAGAGTATTGGTATTGGAGTTAGAAAGACTTGATTTTGATTTATATCTCAGATACTTATTAGGTGTGAGATCCTGGGCAGATTCCTTTTCAACATCAGTTTTTTCATCTGTAAAATAAAGACATATAATAATAGCATTGATGTATCAGAGTTGTTGTGGGGATCAAAAAAAAATATATATATATACATACATACACATATATAACCATATAATATGTATACACACACACATACATTTTAAAAGGAGGAGATTCTTTCAAAACCATTTTAAATAGCTCATTCTGCCTACTGGGATGAAACCAATCAAAATTAGATTGAAGTTAAGTTTTTACAACAACAGAGATAGATAATCTACAAAATTCTGATTTAGGGACCAATCATTGTTTCTCAGAATAAATCCTCAGTGGTGAATGATTTAAAGCTGTAAAAGAATAGTTATAAATAGCTCCCTAGAGTTGAGGAAAAGTGTCCAGGCTTTAAGTACATAATGAAATAATATCAAAGGCAAGTAGGGGCTATAGGAACAATAAATCCATGAATTGCGAAATGTATTCATTGGGAAAACTTGTACTGAAGGGAAAACCAGATGTTGATGCTGAGCTTTCCTAGAAGGTATAGTGACAGAGTTAGATGGGAAACACAAAAAGAGGGGAATGCTTAAAAATATCCCAAATGGAAGTCAGAAATTTCATTGCATTCACTCAACTCCCTTCTCAGGGAGCATTATGATTGGTGGGAAGGTCACAGGGCTGGGAAGCAGAAAGCTTGGGTTCTGATTGTATCTCTCCACTACTTACTGTGATCATGGACATATCCTTTTCTGTAGGTCTTGTTTTCTTCATTTGTAAGATGAGGGAACTGGACTGGACCAAAGGCTTCCATTTTTAGAGATGGAAAGGATCTTAGGGGTTACTTAATTCAATCCCATTATTTTATAGATGAGAAAATTGAGCCCCAGAGTTAAAGTGACTTGCCTAAGATCACAGACATAATAAATATGGCAAAACTGGGATTTAAACCAAGGTACTATGATCCATAAGGGCCTTTACAGCTATTACAAAAATAAAATTTCTTGTAATATCTCAAGAAAACTGTCTTGTTTGGATCCATAGACTCAGCTAGGCAACTTGATGAAAAGATACTTCATTAGTAAGAAATGCTGCATTTTTATAGTCAGGCCATAATGAGCTTTGAGATCTGGGTTTGGAGTTTGCTGTTCTCTAAAAAAAGGGGGGGAGGAGAAGGTTATTTATTTATTTATTTTAGCTTTAACTTTTTTATTTTAAAAATTAATTTTATAATTATAACTTTTTTTTTTTTGACAGTACATATGCATGGGTAATTTTTTACAACATTATCCCTTGCATTCCCTTCTGTTCCGAATTTTCCCCTCCACTCCCTCCCTAGGTGGCAGGCATTCCCATACATGTTAAATGTGATATAATATATCCTAGATACAATATATGTGTGTAGAACCGAATTTTTTTGTTGTTGTTGCACAGGAAGAATTGGATTCAGAAGGTAAAAATAACCTGGGAAGAAAAACAAAAATGTAAACAGTTTACACTCATTTCCCAGTGTTCCTTCTCTAGGTGTAGCTGATTCTGTCCATCATTGATCAATTGGATCTGAAATAGATCTTCTCTTTGTTGAAGATATCAACTTCCATCAGAATACATCCTCATACAGTATTGTTGTTGAAGTGTATAATGATCTCCTAGTTCTGCTCATTTCACCCAGCATCAGTTCACGTAAATTTCTCCAAGGCTCTCTGTATTCATCCTGCTGGTCATTTCTTACAGAGCAATAATATTCCATAACATTCATATACCATAATTTGTCCAACCATTCTCCAATTGATGGGCATCCATTTATTTTCCAGTTTCTAGCCACTGCCACAAAAAGAACTGCCACAAACATTTTGGCATATACAGGTCCTTTTCCCTTCTTTAGTATTTCTTTGGGATATAATCCCAGTAGTAGCATTGCTAGATCAAAGGGTATGCAGAGTTTGATAACTTTTGGGGCATAATTCCAGATTGCTCTCCAGAATGGTTGGATTCTTTCACAATTCCACCAACGATGCATCAGTGTCCCAATTTTCCCACATCCCCTCCAACATTCATCATTATTTTTTCCTGTCATTTTAGCCAATCTGACAGGTTGTGTAGTGGTATCTCAGAGTTGTCGTAATTTGTATTTCTCTGATCAATAGTGATTTGGAACACTCTTTCATATGAGTGGAAATAATTTCAACTTCATCATCTGAAAATTATCTCTTCATATCCTTTGACCAGTTATCAGTTGGAGAATGGCTTGATTTCTTATAAATTAGAGTCAGTTCTCTATATATTTTGGAGATGAGGCCTTTATAAGAACCATTAACTGTAAAAATGTTTTCCCAATTTATTACTTCCCTTCTAATCTTGTTTGCATTAGTTTTGTTTGTACAAAAGCTTTTTAATTTGATGTAATCAAAATTTTCTATTTTGTGATCAGTAATGATCTCTAGTTCTTCTTTGGTCACAAATTCCTTCCTCCTCCACAAGTCTGAGAGGTAAACTATCCTATGTTTCTTTAACTTATTTATGATCTCATTCTTTATACCTATATCTTGGACCCATTTTGATATTATCTTGGCATGTGGTGTTAAGTGTGTGTCCATGCCTAATTTCTGCCATACTAAATTTCCAGTTTTCCCAGCAGTTTTTGTCAAATAATGAATTCTTATCCCAAAAGTTGGGATCTTTGGGTTTGTCAAACACTAGATTGCTAGTTTTATTCACTGTCTTATCCTGTGAACCTAACCTATTCCACTGATCAACTAGTCTATTTCTTAGCCAGTATTAAATGGTTTTGGTGACTGTTGCTTTATAATATAGTTTTAGATCATGTACAGCTAGGCCACCTTCATTTGATTTTTTTTTTTCATTAATTCCCTTGAAATTCTCGCCCTTTTGTTCTTCCATATGAATTTTGTGGTCATTTTTTCTAGGTCATTAAAATAGTTTCTTGGGAGTCTGATTGGTACTAAATAAATAAATTAGTTTAAGGAGTATTGTCATCTTTATTATATTTGCTCGGCCTATCCAAGAGCACTTAATGTCTTTCCAATTATTTAAATATGACTTTATTTTTATGGCAAATGTTTTGTAGTTTTGTAGTTTTGCTCCTGACTTTTCTTTGTTAGATAGATTCCCAAATATTTTATACTATTGACGGTTATTTTAAATGATATTTCTCTTTGTATCTCTTGCTGTTGGATTTTGTTGGTAATGTATAAAAATGCTGAGGATTTATGCGGATTTATTTTGTATCCTGCAACTTTGCTAAAGTTATTAATTATTTCTAATAGCTTTTTAGCACAATCTTTGGGGTTCTCTAAGTAAACCATCATATCATCTGCAAAATGTGATAGTTTGGTTTCCTCATCACTTACTCTAATTCCTTTAATCTCTTTCTTGACTCTTATTGCCGAGGCTAGCATTTCTAATACAATATTGAATAATAATAGGTATGGTGGGCAACCTTGTTTCACTCTTGCTCTTACTGGGAAAGATTCCAGTTTATCGCCATTACATATGATGTTTACTGACGGTTTTAACTATATGCTTCTGATTACTTTGAGGAATAGTCCATTTATTCCTATACTCTCAAGTTTTTTTTTAGTAGGAATGGATGTTGGATTTTGTCAAATGCTTTTTCTTCATCTGTTGAGATGGTCATATGGTTTGGTTATTGATATAGATGATTATGCTAATAGTTTTCCTAATATTGAACCATTCCTGGTATAAATCCCACTTGGTCATAGTGTATTATCCTGGGGATGATTTTCTGTAATCTTTATTAGCAAAAAGACTTTTTGCTAATATTTTATTTAAGATTTTAGCATCAATATTCATTAGGGAGATTGGTCTATAATTTTCTTTCTCAGTTTTCAGCCTACCTGTCTTAGGTATTAGTACCATGTCTGTGTCATAAAAGGAATTTGGTAGGACTCCTTTAATCCCTATTTTTTCAAGTAGTTTATATAGCATTGCAGTTAATTGTTCTTTAAATGTTTGGTACAATTCACATGTAAATCCATCTGGTCCTGGGGATTTTTTCTTAGGGAGTTGGTTAAAAGCTTGTTCTATTTCTTTTTCTGAAATGGGACTATTTAGACTGTTTTCTTCTTCCTCTGTTAATCTGGGCAAGCTATATTTTTGAAGGTATTCTTCCATTCATTTAAGTTATTGAATTTATTGGCATAAAGTTGGGCAAAGTAACTCCTAATTATTGTTCTAATTTCCTCTTCATTAGTGGCCAGTTCTCCCTTTTCATTTTTAAGACTAACAATTTGATTTTCCTCTTTCCTTTTTTTTAAAATCAGATTTACTAAGGTTTTGTCTATTTTGTTGTTTTTTTCATAGAATCAACTCTTAGTTTTATTAATTAATTCAATATATTTTTTACTTTCAATTTTATTAATCTCTCCTTTTATTTTTAGAATTTCAAGTTTCGTATTTTCTGGGGGTCTTTAATTTGTTCCTTTTCTAGCATTTTTAATTGTAATCCCAATTCACTGACCTTTTCTTTGTCTATTTTATGCAAGTAGGCCTCTACAGATATAAGATTTCCCCTTATTACTGCTTTGGCTGTGTCCCACACATTTTGGTATGATGTCTCATTATTGTCATTTTTTTGGGTGAAGTTATTAATTATGTCTATGATTTGCTGTTTCACCCAGTCATTCTTTAGTATGAGATTATTTAGTTTCCAAATATTTTTTGGTCTATTTTCCCCTGGCTTTTTATTGAATGTAATTTTAATTGCATCGTGGTCTGAAAAGGATGCATTTACTATTTCTGCCTTACTGCATTTGATTTTGAGGTTTTTTATGTCCTAATATATGGTCAATTTTTGTATAGGTTCCATGAACTGCTGAGAGAAAGTATACTCCTTTGTCTCCATTTAGTTTTCTCCAAAGATCTATCATATCTAACTTTTCTAGAATTCTATTTACCTCTTTGACTTCTTTCTTATTTATTTTGTGGTTTGATTGTAGTTGAGATCTTCCACTATTATAGTTTTACTGTCTATTTCTTCTTGCAGCTCTTTTAATTTCTCTTTTAAGAATTTAGATGCTACACCACTTGGTGCATATATGTTTAATATTGATATTGCTTCATTATCTATACTACCCTTTAGCAAGATATAGTGCCCTTCCTTATCTCTTTTAATTACATCAAATTTTGCTTTTGCTTGATCTGAGATGAGGATGGCTACTCCTGCTTTTTTGGCTTCACCTGAAGCATAGTAGATTCTGCTCCAACCTTTTACCTTTATTCTGTATGTATCATCCTGTTTCAGGTGTGTTTCCTATAAACAGCATATTGTAGGATTCTGTCTTTTAATCCAGTCTGCTAACTGCTTCCTCTTTATGGGGGAGTTTACCCCATTCACACTTATGGTCAAGATGATTAATTCTGTATTGCTTGCCATCAAGTTAACCCCTGCTTATGCTTTTCTCCTTTCCTTTCCCCTTACCCCCCTTCCCAGTATTAAACTTGTGAGCACCCCTTGTTTCTCACAGCCCTCCCTTTTTAGTATCCCTCCCCCACCTTAGAGTTTCTCCCCCTATTTTACCCCTTTTCTTCACAATTTCTGTATTCCCTTCCGCTTAGCTTACTCATTCCCTTTTCACTTTTCCCCTCCCACTTTTCAATGAAGTGAAAGGAATTTCACCATAAATTGAATATGTCTATATTTTTCTCTTTAAGCCAATTCTAATGAGACTATGATATACACTATGTTCATCCCCCTCCATTCTTTCTCTCAGATATAATAGGTTACCTTTGCTTCTTAGTGAGATGTAGTACCACCAGTTTACCCTTTTTTTCTGATATAATTTCCTTTCCACCTCTAGTTTCTAGAACATATTATACATGTGTTCTTTATATATCTTTATGGCAGAAATATAGTTCTCAAGGTTTCTTTTTACTTTTTTAGAAATCTCTTGAGTTCTGTATTTGGAGATCAAACTTTTTGTTTAGATCCGGTTTTTTCATCAAGAATAGATGGAATTCATTTATTTCGTTAAATGTCCATCTTCTTCCCTGGAAAAGATGCTTATTTTTGCTGGGTAAGTTATTTTTAGCTGCATACCAAATTCCTTAGCCTTTTGGAATATCATATTCCAGGCCCTTCGATCCTTTAATGTGGATGCTGCTAGATCCTGGGTAATCATTATTGTGGCTCCTCCATATTTTAATTGATTTTTTTCTAGCAGCTTGCAATATTTTTTCCTTTGTCTGATGGTTCTTGAACTTCACCACTATATTTCTTGGTGCTTTGGTTTTAGGGTCCCTTTCAGTAGGTGATTGATGAATTCTTTCAATGTCTATTTTACCCTCTGTTTCTAAAACATCTGGGCAGTTCTCTTTGATAATTTCCTGGAAAATAATGTCCAGGCTCTTTTCTTCATCATATTTTTCAGGGAGTCCAATTATTCTCAGATTGTCTCTCCTGGATCTATTTTCCAGGCCTATTGTCTTCCCAAGAAGGTACTTGACATTCTTTTCCATTGTTTCATTTTTCTGGTTTTGCTTGACTGATTCTCGGTGTCTTCTCGAGTCATTCACTTGTATTTGTTCGATTCTGATTTTCAATGATTTATTTTCTTCACTCACTTTTTAATATCTTTTTATAATTGTCCAATTGAATTTTGTAAATTTGTTGTTTTGTTCTATGGAATTTTTTCCCCCATTTTGCCAATTTCATTTATTAGAGAGTTGTTTTCTTTTTCCAACTCACTAATTCTGTTTTCCTTAGAGTTGTTTACCTTTTCCAATTCACTAATTTTGTTTTTCAAGTATTTGATTTCTTTATCCTCTCTGTCTTTAAATGCATGGGATGACTTTTCCAGACTCTCTTGCCAAGCTTCACTTTCCTTTTCCCATTTCTCTTTTAGCTCTCTTGTGAGAGCCGTTTTGATTTCTTCTATGATATTTTGGTGTATTGAGGAGTAGATCATATCCCCCTGTGGGGATTCATCTGGAGACAGTCTGTTTTTATTCTCCTCAGGGTTTAAAATCTGCTCCTTATCCATATAGAAGCTGTTAATGGTTAGAGTACTTTTAATTTTTTTTGTTCATTTTGTCAGAGAAGAATCAAACAAAACAAACTGAGAAGAAAAACAAATACAGTCTGCTTTTTTTTTTTTTTTTTTTTTGTGGGGAATGGGGCTGGATGGTGTTACCGGGCTTCCTCTATAGACTGTGGGAGACAGAAGCGAGGCACTAGCAGGACAGCAATGGCTGTGTTGCATCTGTGCTCTGAGACTCTGAGGCTCTAAGAACGTGCTGAATCACTTTGGGTGGGGGTGGCCAGGTCCCAAGAGATGCTAGCTTTTTGGGATTTTATTCTTTATCTCCTGTGTTTATACCTTCTCTGCTGATCCTGGCTTGCTGCCAAGACAAAATATCCACAGTGGGGTAAAGGCCCTTCTGCAGAAACAGCAGAGATTCCCTCCCTTCCCCCTCCATTCTTCAAAGTGTGAGCTGCCAAACTCTCCTTCTTGCCCTCAGCCTGTGTCCAGTCTGTCCATCCCCGCCCCCCAGCAAAAACAGAACTTTTCTGGTGAATTTCAAGGATGTCTTCTGTTGGTTATTATTTGTGGATTTTTTTTTCAGTCAAGCACTAATTCCGAGACTTGTTATGAAATAAATTCTGAGAGAAAACTCAGAGCTTAAGCAGATGTGTGCCTTCTCTCTGCCATCTTGGCCGGAAATCTTGAGAAGGTTTTGTATTGATTTCACTACCTAGAAATGGCCAAATACTTCCAGCTTTCTCTATTTTCTTTCTTTTTAAAAAAAAATTAAAATTAATTTTATAATTATAATTTTTTGACAGTACATATGCATGGATAATTTTTTTTTTACATTATTCCTTGTATTCACTTTTCCAAAATTTCCCTTCCCTCCCTCTACTCCCTCTCCTAGATGACAGACAATCCCATACATGTTAAATATGTTACAGTATATCCTAAATACAATATATGTGTGTAAAACCAAATTTCTCTAAGGTTTTAATTGCAAGTCAGATGGAAAAGTATCATTATCTTTAGGATACAGTGGCAAAACAAATAGTATTAAATCTTGTTTATTGCCATTTTAACTGATACAGTCATATCCATTTTGGTGATGAGAACTTTCTTTTCTGGGTCTTCCCAGAAACATATGTCAATGCCAGATCTCCTAAACCAGGATTGGTTATGCTATTAATTTGAATTCTGACTTTAAAAATGTTGCTTTCATTTGTTATTATAATCATTGTATATAGTGTTCTCTTGACTCTGTTTTCTTCACTCTGAATCATGTCATATAAGTTTCCCAATATTTCTCTGTATTACTCATATTCATTGTGTCTTAGGGAACAATAAAACATCACAAAGAGAAAATCATGTGGTAAGTCCCTTCCTCCCTCCTTCTCTCCCTCTCTTTTTCCCTCCCCTCCCCCCCTCTCTCTCCCTCATCCCAGAGAGAAACAAAAAATAAAAGATTAGAAAAACTTCATCGAAACCACCCAATTTTTCAATGGAATCTGACTGTATGTTCAGTGTTTCACATACATTGTAGGAGGCAGACCTGACCCACACATGTCAGATACCTCAGATTTGAGATTAAAAAGAAATTAGATACTCATAGAACATCTGACAGTTAATAAAAGGATTACTTAGTCACAGAGGGGAAAGAATATCCAGAACAGGGAAAGGACATTTCAGGAGGATGCAAATCTTCATTCAAATGAGCATATTAACTAGTCAGATTTGAAGGAGCAAATGGAACTCTTGTGTCTTGGCCTTTTCTGTTTATAAGCTCAGGCTATTAGAAAATTATGTCAGTGGTCTAAGTCATTAGCTACTTAGGTCTCAAGGACAATTCCAATGCCTTTTGAGAAAAAAAAATAAGTGTAGCCTAAAGACAAGACAATTTACTCTGGTATATGTTCCTCCTGTGCTATATATTGTTCCTACCTCTGTGAAGAAAGGAATGGAAGTATATTTTTTCATCTCTTCTTCAGTGACAAACTTGCTCATCATAAATACATAGCTTTCAGGTTTTATGGTGGTAGTGGTGTTAGTATAGACGTATGAATTCATTGGGTTATAGTCATTGCATTTTCCTTGGCTCTGTGCACTTTTACTTTGCATCAGTTTATATTTCTTGGTATACTTTTATGAAAACATTGTACTTCACTGTAATCATTATTTCTTTCAGCACACTAATATTTCATTACAGTCATTGCTTTTACTTTAAGGGTGCTAGTCTGTTTTTTTTTTTTTTTTTTTTTTTTTTTTAAATTTGTAGCATTTGGTTCTTTAGATGGTTAAGATTACAGGATGATGCGGTTAGGACTACAAAGGAGCCTAGAGGCCATTTAGTCCTTCATTTTATAGTTGAAGAAACTTAGCCCCTGAGAAGTGAAATGATTTGCAAATAGGTGCTGATATTTAAATGGATCTAAAATCTCATCCTGTATTTTTGATTTTGATTTTCTGATTTTTCCTGAGGATGTTTAAGATCTCTGTTGCACTTTGCTTCAATCATAATGCTCCTATTAGTCACAGAAGTGACTAATCAGAAGTCATATCAGAGACAGAAGTGACTTAAAAGACTTTGATGTCCAATTTTCTCATTTCACAGAAACTGAGAGGAAAAAATTGAAGTCTAGAGGGTAATTTGTACAAGATTAGAACTCAGACTAGAGCAAGTTTTCCTGAATGCTGGACCTGAGACTTCTTTTTACTACTTCCACATTGCCTTTCTATTTGTGTGGGTTGGACTCTATAATCTCTGAGCATCCTTCTGGCCATGAGACAGACTTGTGTGACTTCAAGACAAGTTATAAAGAATGAATGTGGAAGATAAATCACAGAAGCTTAGATCTAGGAATATGTTGGAGTTGGCTGGAGTAGTCTCATAAGAGCCAATTGTTAAATTTTCAGAGTGAGCATTTATAATTTGAAAATTCACAAGTATTTTATGTATATCTCCCTTCCTTTCTTAAACATTTACTAGTAACCCCTTACTTAGAACTATTAGTAATTTACTGATTAACAATAAATAAAGCTTTTCCTTTGGTCTGGGTCTTTTCTCATTTGTAATATGTGTTTATATATTTGTATGTTTGTAATGATATATTTTAATATTATGTATTACACAAAAAAAATTACTTCACCAAAGCAGACTGCCAAATCACCTGTAGTTTATAATTTCCAAGATTTATCTGGGATAGCAAGAGATTTAGTAACCTGCCCTCAGTCACACAACTAGTATGGATCAAAGATGGGACTGGAATAAGGTTGTCCTAACTCCTAGGCAAGCCACATATTCTTTTAAGATATATTGTCTCTCATGCTTAATAAGGCTGCTTTGTCATGTATAAACATGTTAGGGAGGAGAAGAAGAGGGAGAGTAAGAGTGATAGAATTTAGAACTCAAAACTTTAAAAAATTTAAAATTATTTTAAAACATATTGGGGAAAGTTGAATATTATATTAAAAGTGAAAAAAAAGATCAGAAAAATAGAGATGCCTTATAAAGTATTGTTGAATTAAAGAAAATATTTGAACTCCTATTATCCAGATAGATCAGAACACTAAATCTTGGTGGTTAAAAGTACAAGAGAAACTGATTTTCAAGAAAATTTTTCCTCTTTTCATATAATGAGGAAAACACATTTTTATTTGCATTTCCTTTGAAAAAACGAAGACTTCAATCAAGGAAACTCTTGATAAAATCACAACTTAGAAACATGGTTGTTTCATGAAATCTGAAACATCATTGTTCTAGCTCCAATTGAAATCCAACATGCAATTAATAGGAGAATAAAAATAATATGTGAACCATGGGGTGCATATTTCTTCTAACAGTAATATCTTATGATAGCTCTTAAAAGTTTTACTAGGCATTTTCCTCACCTCTTGCCCAGGTTTAGCTCTTGCTTTTCTCTCTGAAGAGGGAGTTTGACAAGTCAATTACTATTACTCCCATTTAGAGAAATGATGCTCAGAGAGTTGGCTTTTCCAGAAACAAAGCTTGAAAGCGATATTGCTGAAGATCTCAAATTCAAATCTTCTGTTCTAAAATCACTGCCTCTAATTAATGAGTAATCTCTACTCACAGGCACAATTGAATGAACTGGATGATATTATTTATAAAGGAATCAGGAGGAAGGTGTGAAACCCAAACAAAAGATTGACTAGGCCTCAAGATCTCTTGAGAATAAGGTACTATGAAAAAATGCTGGATTTTGGAGTGAGAGATCCTGATTTTCGCTTTTGGCTCTGGTATGTGCTATCTGTAGGATCTTGAATAAGTAGTCTTAACTATAAGTTCGTTATCTGTGAAAAGAGGAAACTTTAATAGATGAGCAGATGCTGTATTAGATAGAGATTTAATTGGAGTCAGAAAGTATCTGAATTCAAATGTTGCCTCAGACACTTACTAGCTATTGACTTTGACGGGACAAGTCATTACACCATTGTAAGCTCCAGTTTTCTTATCTGTAAAATGAGGGGGTTGGACTCAATTGTCTTTAAATTCCCCCTCAATTACAAATCTATCATCCCATTATTGTTCTCTGTTCCATTCTTTAAAACTCTTATTTGATCCAGCAAATACTGGGTCTGTATCCTAAAGAGATAATAAAAGAGGGAAAAGGACCCACATATGCAAAAAACGTTTGTAGTGGCTCTTTTTGTGAGGGCAAGAAATTGGACATTGAGAAGATGCCCACCAATTGGGTAATAACTGAATAAATTATGGAATAGAGATGTAATGGAATGTTACTGTTCTATAAGAAATGATGAGTGGGCTGATTTCAGAAAAACCTGGAGAGACTTACATGAATTGACATTGAGCAAATTGAACAGAGTCAAGAGAACATTTGTACATAGTCACAAGAAGATTATGTGATTATCAACTCTGATAGACTTAGCTCTTCTTAACAATAGAGTGATCCAAAACAATTCTGATAGACTTAGAATGGAAGATGCCATCCACATGTAGAGAGAGAACTATGGAGATTGAATGCAGATCAAAAGATACTATTTTCACTTTTTTATTTGTTTGCTTTTTTCTTTCTTGTGGTTTCTTCCTTTGTTCTGATTTTTCTTTCACAACATAAGTAATAATAGAAATAAGTTTAAAATAATTGTACATGTATGATCTAAATCAGATTGCTTGTTGCCTTGAGGATGGGGGAGTTAAGAGAGGGAGGGAGAAAAAAATTTGTGACACAAAATCTTACAAAAATGAATGTTGAAAACTATCTTTACATGTAATTAAAAAAATAAAGTAGTATTAATTTTTTTTTATTTAGAGCACAATATCCAGACTATGATATAAAAAAACAAAAGGCACCCAAATATTTTTCAAAAATGAAATGGTTTCTAATTTGATGAAGTCAGGTGGTTTGACCTTGGTGAAACACAGATGAATCATTTGTTGATCTTTCCAAATGCCTCCCCTTCACCTTTATGATCTTGCAGGGAGGGTGAAAAAACATGTCAATGATATAGACTACTTATGAAAGAGATCTAAAGTTCCTATGAGTTCTTAACTTAGTATAGAAGTCTCTTAGTGACATAATGACAATGTAAAGAGACTGACATTGAAAAGAAAGGTATCAGAAAATCAAATATTGGGCTTCAGGGATGCTGGTGAGATTAGGTATCCTTGAAATTTAAGTCAAGAGGGAAAGATATCTGCAATTATCCTTACACATAAACAAGGCCATTTAAAAAAGAGGGAAATATTATTTACGTGTGAAACTTTTTTTTTTTTTTTTTTTTTTTTTTTTTTTTTTTTTTACATGTAAGAACTTTTAAGCCTTTTGTGTTAGGTTCTTACAAAGTGATAAAACGGTATTTAACAATTCTCTAGCTCAGAGTTCACACTTTTAGCTCACACCTTTAAAAGGAGTTTACACCTTTGGACTTCTGAAAAGGAATTTACACCTTCAAAAGGAGCAAGTTCATTGGTTGTAAGTAGTTCCCACAAACCCACAAGCCCATTCTCCAGGAGGATAAAAGGAGAAGGCAGTGTGGAAGGAAGTGGTCTGGTGAAGGTCTGGGAGAAGACTTCCCACACTCTTGGAGGCAGAGTCTGATTCCCACACTCTAGGAGATTCAGAGTCAAGATTTCGTTCTCACGTCTACCTTTGCTCTGGCTGGATGCTCCAGAAGCCTCCTAAGAAATCTGCTCCCAGAGAAAAGTATTTACAGAAAAGAAACCTCCTCCCAGAGAAGGATTATAATTGAGAGACAACAGAATACTACAATTTGGTGCCCCACGTGGGGCGAGGACTTTTGCTTATCCTGACTGGCTGATTCTGAGCCCTTCAGAGGGGGCTAGCCTGGACTTGACATTTTGGCGCCCAAACAGGGACAGACACGATCCTGATTTCAGTGGAAAAGTCTCTGATCCAGATCTCAGTGGAAAAGTCTCTCTGACCTAGAAATAAACGTGAGTAACAAGGAAACTTTGTTAAAGAGCTAAAGTAAAATTTCAGTGAAATGGGGCAAATTTTTAGAAAACAGCTTTCTGTTTCTGTTCAAGGAAAATGTTTAGAAAACCAAGGATTGATTATAATTTTGGAGATCACTGAACTTTTAAAAACTGTAGAGCACACATCTCCTTAGTTCTCCAAGGAGAAAGAATTGGATATGGACGAGTAGAAATTAGTAGGAGAGCAACTAGGAGAACACTACAATTCTAAACCAAACTTAATTTCCAAAGATGTACTTCATACATACAATTTAATCCAAGTAGCTTTAAAAAGTGTTAGAATAAGGAAAAAGAAGAAGGAGCAAGAGGGGGAGGTGTCAACTAAACTAGGTGAAAAGGATGAATCAGAAAGAGTTTACACCTTTAAAAGGAGCTTGCTCATTGGTCTGTAAGAAGTTCCCACAAGCCCATGGGAGTAACCACAAGGCCATTCTCTGGGAGAATAAAGGGAACCAACATTGAGTCTAGAGGTCAGTCTGGAAGGAGGCAGTCTGGATTGGGTCAAGGACAAGACTTCCCAGGAGAACTTCAGGGAAGCTCGAGGAGATTCAGAGCTAGGATTAAGGAAGAAGGGGATTCGAGATTCTACCTTCATGCTGACTGGAAGCTTTGGATTCAGAGGGAGCTAGAGGCTGAAACTGATTGGAGAGATTCTGACAGGAAAAGATTCAAGACTTTGAAAGACACAATACAGAACTAAAGCCAGGGCTGCCTTCCCAGAAGCTTCCCAAGAGATCTCCTCCCAGAGAAGGATTATAATTGAGAGACAACAGGACATTAACATTTTGGCACCCAACGTAGGGCAAGGACTTTTGCTTATCCTGACTCTGGCCGATTATGAGCCCTTCAGAGGGAACTAGCCCAGACTTGACACCTTTGAGTCTAATGGAAGTTTTAGTTGGACTAAAAAAAGTTTTAAAATATGCTTCTACACTCTCTTCTGGGTCTTTAAAGTTTTCATAAGTATCAGTTGTCATCCTTGGGATGAATATTTGTTATCTCTCATTATTCCTCTATGACTAACCTTATCTCTTCAAATATGCCTTTTATCACTTTTCTCATATATTAGTTCTTATGCAAACTCATGCATAGAGAAGGCCTATCTATCTATGATTTTTAAATAGCGCTCATCTGCTGGTTTAATATTAGGAAAACTATTAGTATAATTGACCATATTAATAATCAAATTAATAAAAACCATATGATCATCTCAATAGATGCAGAAAAAGCATTTGATAAAATCCAACATCCATTCCTACTAAAAACGCTTGAGAGTATAGGAATAAATGGACTATTCCTTAGAATAGTCAGGAGCATATATTTAAGACCATCAGTAAGCATAATATGTAATGGAAATAAACTGGAACCTTTCCCAGTAAGATCAGGAGTGAAACAAGGTTCCCCACTATCACCATTACTATTCAATATTGTATTAGAAACACTAGCCTCGGCAATAAGAGTTGAGAAAGAGATTAAAGGAATAAGAGTAGGTAATGAGGAAATCAAACTGTCACTCTTTGCAGATGATATGATGGCATACTTAGAAAACCCCAGAGATTCTAATAAAAAGTTATTAGAAATAATTCACAACTTTAGCAAAGTTGCTTGGTACAAAATAAATCCACATAAATCCTCAGCATTTTTATACATTATCAACAAAATCCAACAGCAAGAGATACAAAGAGAAATTCCATTCCAAACAAATGTCAAGAGCATAAAATATTTGGGAATCCATCTACCAAAGAAAAGTTAGGAATTATATGAACAAAATTACAAGGCACTTGCCACAAAAATAAAGTCAGATTTAAATAATTGGAAAGACATCCATTGTTCCTGGATAGGCCGAGCGAATATAATAAAGATAATACTCCCCAAACTAATCTATTTATTTAGTGCTATACCAATCAGACTCCCAAGAAACTATTTTAGTGACCTCGAAAAAATAACAACAAAGTTCATATGGAAGGATAAAAGGTCGAGAATTTCAAGGGAATTAATGAAAAAAAAAAGTCAGATGAAGGTGGTCTAGGTATACCTGATCTAAAGCTATATTATATAGCAGCAGTCACCAAAATCATTTGGTATTGGCTTAGAAATAGACTGGTCGATCAGTGGAACAGATTAGGTACAAAGGACAAAAAAGGGTACAACTATAGCAATCTAGTGTTTGATAAACCCAAAGATACCAACATTAGGGATAAAAATGCATTATTTGAAAAAAACTGTTGGGAAAATTGGAAATTAGTATGCCAGAAATTAGATATGGACCCACACTTAACACCATATACCAAGATAAGATCAAAATGGGTCCATGATGTAGGCATAAAGAATAAGATCATAAATAGATTAGAGGAACAGAGGATAGTCTACCTCTCAGACCTGTGGAGGAGGAAGGAATTTATGACTGGAGAAGAACTAGAGATCACTATTGATCACAAAATAGAAGATTTTGATTACATCAAACTAAAAAGTTTCTGTACAAACAATACTAATGCAAACAAGATTAGAAGGGAAGTAACAAATTGGGAAAATATTTTTACAGTTAAAGGTTCTGATAAAGGTTTTATTTCCAAAATATATCGAGAATTGATCCTAATTTATAAGAAATCAAACCATTCTCCAATTGATAAATGGTCAAAGGATATGAACAGACAATTCTCAGATGATGAAATTGAAACTATATCCACTCATATGAAATAGTGTTCCAAATCACTACTGATCAGAGAAATGCAAATTAAGACAACTCTGAGATATCACTACACACCTGTCAGATTGGCTAAGATGACAGGAACAAATAATGATGAATGTTGGAGGGGATGTGAGAAAACTGGGACACTAATACATTGTTGATGGAGTTGTGAAAGAATCCATCCATTCTGGAGAGCAATCTGGAACTATGCCCAACAAGTTATCAAACTGTGCATAATCTTTGATCCAGCAATGCTACTACTGGGCTTATATCCCAAAGAAATGCTAAAGAGGGGAAAGGGACCTGTGTGTGCCAAAATGTTTGTGGCAGCTCTTTTTGTAGTGGCTAGAAATTGGAAGATGAATGGATGCCCATCAATTGGAGAATGGTTGGGTAAATTATGGTATATGAAGGCTATGGAATATTATTGCTCTGAAATGACCAGCAGGATGAATTCAGAAAGGCTTAGAGAGACTTGCATGAACTGATGCTGAGTGAAATGAGCAGAACCAGAAGATCACTATACACTTCAACAACAATACTGTATGAAGATGTATTCTGATGGAAGTGGATATCTTCAACATAAAGAAGATCCAACTCACTTCCAGCTGATCAATGATGGACAGAAACAACTATACCCAGAGAAGGAACACTGGGAATTGAATGTAAAATATTAGCACTACTGTCTATATACCCAGATTATTTATACCTTCGGAATCCAATACTTAACTTGCAACAAGAAAATTGGATTTACACACATATATTATATCCAGGTTATACTGTAACACATGTAAAATGTGTAGGATTGCCTGTCATCTAGCGGAGGGAGTAGAGGGAGGGAAGGGAAAATCTGGAAAAATGAATACAAGGGATAATGTTATAAAAAAATTACTCATGCATATATACTGTCAAAAAATTTATAAGTATAAATTAATAAAAAAATTAAATAGCCCTCGTCTGGAGAATTCTCTCTGCAACTCCCAACCATTGGTTTTGCTGAATCATGGTTAGGGTAAAGTTTAAGAGCTCTATGAAGAGGACTTGGGGAATTTGGTGAACCAAATTCTTGTTGCCAAGGATGATTAAGTCAATCTCCTTATGATTAAGTCAAGAGAGGAAGCATTTATTTATTAGTATCTTATTTTTCTAATTACATCTAAAGATTATTTTCAATATTCATTTTTTAATTAAAGTTTTTCATTTAAGAAGCATATGCATGAGTAATTTTTCTAACACTGACCTTTGGATAACCTTTTGTTCCAAATTTCCCCCCCCCTTCCCTTTACCCCCTTCCCTAGCTGGTAGGTAGTCTAATACATGTTAAATATGTTGAAATGCATGTTAAATCCAATATGTATATACATGTATATACATATTTATATAGTTATCTTGTTACACAAGAAAAATCAGATCAAGAAGGAAGAAAAAGAAAAAAACTGAGAAAGAAAACAAAATGCAAGCAAATAAGAACAGATAGAGAATGCTATGTTGTGTTCCACACTCTGTTCCCATGGTTCTCTCTCTGGGTGTAGATAGTTCTCTTCATCATTGCACAAATAGGACTAGTTTGAATCATCTCAATGTTGAAAAGAGCCACATCCATCTGAGTTGATTGTTGTATACTCTTGTTGTTGCTGTGTATAATGATGTGGTTCTGCTCATTCCACTCAGCATCAGTTCATGTAGCATCAAGCCTTTCTGAATTCATCCTTCTGGTCATTTCTTACAGAACAATAGTATTCCATAGCATTTATATACCATAATTTATTCAGCCATTCTCCAATTGATGGACATCCACTTAGTTTTCAGTTTCTGGCCACTACAAAGAGGGCTGCTACAAACATTCTTACATATACAGGTCCTTTTCCCTCTTTTAGGATCTCTTTGGGATATAATCCCAGTAGAAACACTGCTGGTTCAAAGGATATGTGTAATATTCTGGCTAGCTTTCTGGAGATCTTCAGGAAGGGCCTTAGGCTCAGCAGGAAAAATACCATGGATATGGACAAGAATAGAGTCCAAAGTCTTTATTGTCTCTTACACAGTCTATGTCTGTCATAGTCTGACCTAGTCTTAGTCTGACTCAGTCTCCTCCAGTAGTCTGACAGTCTGCCAAGTCTCAACTAGTCTCCATCTGAGTCTAACTTTGTCCCCAGTTTAAATACTCTATTACAATTACATCATTACAGTATACTGAGTATGTAGAACTAGAGAACCATTACATCACCCTACTAAGTACTAAGTATATATGTGAATTAGAGAACCATTATCTTGTCAATTCCACTGAATTAATACCTTGTTTCAAGTATACATCTCTAGAGTTCCAACTTTTTGAGCATAGTTCCAAATTGCTCTCCAGAATGGTTGGATCCATTCACAATTCCACCAACAATGTATCAGTGACCCAGTTTTCCTACATCCCTTCCAACATTCGTCATTATCTTTTCCTGTCATCTTAGCTAATCTGACAGGTGTGTAATGATATCTCAGAGTTCAACATTCATTTTTATCCTCTTTTTTCCTTTATTAAATCAACATTCATTTTATTTTATTAATTTATTATTTTGCTGAGAAAACAGGAAGTATTAAGTGTCTGAGGCCAGATTTGAACTTCCTAACTTCAGGGCTGATGCTTTATCTACTACATCAACTAGCTGCCTCTCAAAATTCATTTTTTAAAAATTTATTTTTTATTATAGCTTTTTATTTACAAGATATATACATAGGTAATTTTTCAGCATTGACAGTTGCAAAACCTTTTGTTCCAACTTTTCCCCTCCTTCCCATCACCCCTTCCCCCAGATGGCAGGGTGACCAATACATGTTAAATATGTTAAACTATAAGTTAAATACAATATATGTATACATGTCTAAACAGTTATTTTTCTATACAAAAAGAATCAGACTTTGAAATAGTGTACAATTAGCCTGTGAAAGAAATAAAAAATGCAGGCAGACAAAAATAGAGGGTTTGGGAATTCTATGTAGTGGTTCATAATCATCTACCAGAGTTCTTTCCCTCGCCATAGTTGGTTCAGTTCATTACTGCTCTATTGGTACTGATTTGGTTCATTTCATTGTTGAAGAGGGACATGTCCATCAGAATTGATCCTCCTATAGTATTGTTGTTGAAGTATATAATAATCTCCTGTTCCTGCTCATTTCACTCAGCATCAATTCATGTATTTCTGAAATCATCCTGTTGGTCATTTCTTGCAGAACAATAATATTCCATAATTCAACATTCATTTTAAAAAAGATTTGGGGGGGGTGGAGAAAGCACATGGGAATTTCTAACCTCTCTCTTACCCTCAATACCAACTATTTAATTCAGCCTCAAAAAATAGTGCTGGACTGCTAAAAACCACAAAGATTAGAAACAAAACAACTAACCAGCTGAAGAGAATCTGGAATTTCGGCAGAAAAGATCTGTCCTGACGGGTGGAGAAAAATAACTTGCAATGCAGCCAAGAATAACACAGCTAAGTTTAGCATTTTCTTCCATGGAAGAAGGTGGATAATTAATGAAACAGATGAATTCCATTTGTTTCTAAGAAAGAAACCAGATCTCAACAAAAAATTTGATCTCCAACCACAAGACTCAAGAGAAGCAGAAAAAGGTAAAAGGAACTCTTGAGAACTGTATTTCTATTGTGGTTATACAGAAAGTCCACATGTATAATTTGATTTTACTGACATAACATAAAAAAAAAATGGAAGTAGAAATGGAAAGGGGATAGTGTCAGAAAATGGGAAAAAGGGAGATAAAAAGAGGGAAACTACATCCCAGGAAGAGGCAAAGAAAATTTACCATATCTGAGGGAATTTAGAGAGGGGGAGGGACATTGTGTGAATCTTACTCTCATCAGAGTTGGCTCAAAGAGTAAATATTTGTACATATTTGTTTTTCAGAGAATTCTCTCTGACCTCATTAAAAGGGGGGAGAGGAAAAGGGAAAAGGAAAGGAGTAATAAGGGAAGGGTACAAGAAAGGGGAAGGGATTTAAAAGGAGGGGAGGGATACTAAAAAGGGAGGGCTGCGTGACACAAGTGGGGCCCATAAGTTTAATACTGGGGAAGGGGTTCAGGGGAGACAAGGGGGGAAAAAGCATAATCTGAGGATAATATGATGTCAGGAAATACAGAGTTAGTAATTTTAACTGTAAATGTGAATGGGATGAACTTTCCCATTAAACAGAGACGGATAGCAGACTGGATCAAAAGTCAGAACCCTACAATATGTTGTTTATAGGAAACACATTTAAAGCAGAGTAAAGGTAAAAGGCTGGAGCAGAATCTATTATGCTTCAAGTGAAGTCAAGAAAGCAGGGGTAGCCATCCTTATCTCAGATCAAGCAAAAGGAAAATTGATCTAATTAAAAGAGATAAGGAAGGAAACTCTATCCTGCTAAAGAGTATCATAGACAATGAAGCCATATCAATACTAAACATATATGCACCAAGGGGTATAACATCTAACTTCCTAAAGGAGAAGTTAAGAGACGTGCAAGAAGAAATAGACAGCAAAACTATAATAGTGGGAGATCTCAACCTTGCACTCTCAGAATTAGATAAATCAAATACAAAACAAATAAGATAGAAAATAAAGAGGTATATAGAATATTAGGAAAATTAGGTATGAGATCTTTGGAGAAAATTGCATGGCTATAGAAAGGAGTATACTTTTTTCTCAGCAGTTCATGGAACCTATACAAAAATTGACCATATATTAGGACATAAAGATCTCAAAATTAAATGCAGGAAGGCAGAAATAGTAAATGCTTTCTTCTCAGATCATGATGCAATAAAAACTAAATTCAACAAAAAATTAGGGGTAAATAGACCAAAAAGTAATTGGATACTAAATAATCTCATCTTAAAGAATGGTTTGGTGAAACAGCAAATGATAGAAACAATTAATAATTTCACCCAAGATAAAAATGACAACGATGAGACATAATACCAAAATTTGTGGGATGCAGGAAAAGCAGTAATAAGGGGAAATTTTATATCTTTAGAGGCTTACTTGAAGAAAATAGAGAAAGAGAAGATCAGTGAATTGGGCTTGCAACTTAAAAAGTTAGAAAAAGACTTAATTAAAAACCCCTAACCAAATACTAAATTTGAAATTCTAAAATTAACAGAGAAATTAATAATATTGAAAGTAAAAAAAAAACTATTGAATTAAGAGTTGGTTTTATGAAAAAAAACAATAAAATAGATAAACCTTTGGTAAATCTGATTAGAAAAAGGAAAGAGGAAAATAAAATTGTTAGTCTTAAAAATGAAAAGGGGGAACTTTCCACCAATGAAGAAGAAATTAGGGCAATAATAAGGAGTTACTATGCCCAACTTTATGCCAATAAATTTGATAACTTAAGTGAAAAGGATGACTATCTCCAAAGATATAGGCTTCCCAGATTAACAGAGGAAGAAGTAAATTGCTTAAATAGTCCCATTTCAGAAAAAGAAATAGAATAATCTATTAATCAACTCCCTAAGAAAAAAATCCCCAGGACCAGATGGATTTACATGTGAATTCTACCAAAAATTTAAAGAACAATTAGCCCCAATGTTATATAAACTATTTGAAAAAATGGGGAATGAAGGAGTCCTACCAAACTCCTTTTATGACACAGACATGGTACTGATACCTAAACCAGGTAGATTGAAAACAGAGAAAGAAAACTATAGACCAATCTCCTTAATGAATATTGATGCTAAAATCTTAAATAAGATATTAGCAATAAGACTACAGAAAATCATCCCCAGGATAATATACTATGATCAAGTAGGATTTATACCAGGAATGCAGGGCTGGTTTAATATTAGGAAAACTATTAGTATAATTGACCATAGTAATAATCAAATTAACAAAAACCATATGATATTCTCATTAGAGGCAGAAAAAGCATCTGATAAAATAAAACATCTATTCCTACTAAAAACACTTGAGAGTATAGGAATAAATGGACTTTTCCTTAAAATAGTCAGGAGCATATATTTAAAACTATCAGTAAGCATCATATGTAATGTAATACTGGAACATTTCCCAGTAAGATCAGTAGCAAAACAAGGTTGCCCACTATCACCATTACTATTCAATATTGTATTACAAATGTATACTCGGCAATAAGAGTCTAGAAAGAGATTAAAGGAATAAGAGTAGGTAATGAGGAAATCAAACTATCACTCTTTGCAGATATAATGGTATACTTAGAGAACCCCAGAGATTCTACTAAAAAGCTATTAGAAATAATTCACAACTTTAGCAAAGTTGCTGGGTACAAAATAAATCCACATAAATCCTCAGCATTTTTATACATTACCAACAAAATCCAACAGCAAGAGATACAAAGAGAAATTCCATTCAAAACAACTGTCAAGAGTATAAAATACATGGGAATCCATCTACCAAAGAAAAGTCAGGAATTATATGAGCAAAATTATGAAACACTTGCCACAAAAATAAAGTTAGATTTAAATAATTGGAAAGACATCCATTGTTCGTGGATAGGCCGAGCGAATATAATAAAGATGACAATACTCCCCAAACTAATCTATTTATTTAGTGCTATACCAATCAGACTCCCAAGAAAAAATATTTTATTATATTTTAGTGACCTACAAAAAAATAACAAAATTCATCTGGAAGAACAAAAGGTTGAGAATTTCAAGGGAATTAATGACAAAAAAAAATCAAATGAACGTGGCCTAGCTGTACCTGATCTAAAACTATATTATAAAGCAGCAGTCACCAAAACCATTTGATACTGGCTAAGAAATAGACTAATTGATCAGTGGAATAGGTTAGGCTCACAGGACAAGATAGTGAATAAAAATAGCAATTTAGTGTTTGACAAACCCAAAGATCCCAACTTTTGGGATAAGAATTCATTATTTGACAAAAAACTGTTGGGAAAACTGGAAATTAGTATGGCAGAAATTAGATATGGACCCACACTTAACACCATATACCAAGATAAGATCAAAATGGGTCCATGATGTAGGCATAAAAAATGAGATTATAAATAAATTAGAAGAACATAGGATAGTTTACCTCTCAGACTTGATGGAGGAGGAAGGAATTTGTGACTAAAGGAGAACTAGAGATCATAATTGATCACAAAATAGAAAATTTTGATTACATCAAATTAAAAAGCTTTTGTACAAACAAAACTAATGCAAACAAGATTAGAGTTGAAGTAACAAATTGGGGAAACATTTTTACAGTTAAAGGTTCTGATAAAGGGCTCTTCTCCAAAATATATAGAGAACTGACTTTAATTTATAAGAAATCAAGCCATTCTCCAATTGATAAATGGTGAAAGGATATGAAGAGACAATTTTTAGATGATGAAATTGAAACTATTTCCATTCATATGAAAGAGTGTTCCAAATCACTATTGATCAGAGAAATTCAAATTACGACAACTCTGAGATACCACTACATACCTGTCAGATTGGCTAAGATGACAGGAAAAAATAATGATGAATGTTGGAGGGGATGTGAGAAAACTGGGACACTGATACATTGTTGATGGAGTTGTGAAAGAATCCAACCATTCTGGAGAGCAATCTGGAATTATGCCCCAAAAGTTATCAAACTCTGCATACCCTTTGATCCAGTAATGCTACTACTGGGCTTATATCCCAAAGAAATACTGAAGAAGGGAAAAGGGACCTGTATATGCCAAAATGTTTGTGGCAGTTCTTTTTGTAGTGGCTAGAAACTGGAAAATGAATGGATGCTCATCAGTTGGAGAATGGTTGGGTAAATTGTGGTATATGAATTTTATGGAATATTATTGCTCTGTAAGAAATGACCAGCAGGATGAATACAGAGAGGCTTCTAGAGACTTACATGAACTGATGCTGAGTGAAATGAGCAGAACCAGGAGATCATTATACACTTCAACAACGATACTGTATGAGGACGTATTCTGATTGAAATGGATGTCTTCAACATAGAGAAGATCTAATTCAGTTCCAGTTGATCAATGATGGACAGAATCAGTCACACCCAGAAAAGGAACACTGGGAATTGAGTGTAAACTGTTTGCACTATTGTCTTTCTAGCCAGGTTACTTTTGCCTTCTGAATCCAATTCTTACTGTGCAGTAAGAAATTCGTTTTACACACACACACACACACACACACACACACACACACACACACACACACACACACACACACACATATATATATATACATATATATTGTATCTAGGATATACTGTAACAAATTTAACATGTATGGGATTTCCTGTCATCTAGGGCAGGGGATAGAGGGACGGAGGGGAAAATTCGGAAAAGAAGTGAGTACAAGGGAGAATGTTGTGAAAAAAATTACCCATGCATATGTATTGTCAAAAAATTATAATTATAAAATTAATTTTAAAAAAGAGAGAGAAAGGACTCTGGGATATAACTATGAGCCACTACATAGAATTCCCAATTCCTCTATTTTTGTCCGCCTGCATTTTTTGTTTCCTTCACAGGCTAATTGTACATTATTTCAGTGTCTGATTCTTTTTGTACAGTAAAACAACTGTTTGGACATGTATACATATATTGTATTTAATTTATACTTAACATATTTAACATGTATTGGTCAATCTGCCATCTGGGGGGGGAAAGGAGAGAAAAAATTAGAACAAAAGATTTGGCAAATGTCAATGCTGTAAAATTACATATGCATATATCTGGTAAATAAAAACTATAAAATTAAAAAAAATTAAAAAAAAATAAAGATTTTTGGTTCCAAATTTTTTTTCCTCCTTCCCTCCCCTTCCCTTCTTTAACATGGCAAGCAATCTTATACAGGTTATACATGTGCAATCATATAAAACATATTTCCACATTATTCAGGTTGTGAAGGAAGTAGAACAAAAGGAAAAAACCACAACCACTTTTCCCACTCCCTAGCCCCACCTCAAAGCAAACATAGTATGCTTTTGCATTCAGATGCCATTAGTTCTTTCTCTGGATGTAGATAACATTCTCCATTAATATTTTGTTTTTGGAATTGTTTTAGTTCATTGTATTGCTCAATTTATAGTTGATTTATAGTTGACAAAGTTGACATTGAACAATCTTACTGTTACTATAGACAGTGTTCTGGTTTCAGCAAGCATTTATTGAGTATTTACTTTGTATTAAGTGATAGGGATATAAAAATATACAAAAAGATATTTTCTCAAGGAGTTTGCATTCTAATGAGAGAAGTAAAATACAACTATGTAGGTACAAGATAAATAGTGAGTGAAAGAGGCACTTTGATGAGGAAAGAGAGTAACAGCTGTGAGGGGGGGATGTTATGGAGTAGTAGGATTTGAACTGGGTTATAAAGTAAGCCAGGAAATTCAGGAGTTGGAAGTGAAGGAGCAGATCATTACAAGCATGTAGAACAGCTATTGCAAAGACGTGGAGTAAGGTGATTGAGTCTTATGCTCAAGAAACTTCATGTAGGCTAGTGTTTCTGAAATGTATAACATGTCAAGGAAAAGAAATTATAAAAAGTCTAGAAATATAGAGAGGAGCCAGGTAATGAACAACAGTAGTGCAGAAAAGATGATGAGAATATAATTTATGTTTCTGGCAGTGTAAATGGAGAGAAAGTTGATTATAAAAGACATATTGTAAAAGGTAGAAGCAAGATTTGGTAACAGATTGAGTCTTCATGAAATGAATTCAAGTGAATAAGTTGGAATAATATTGAAACTTTGAATCTTGGTGGTTGGGATGATTATAGGACTCTTGAAAATAACAGGGAAGTTGGATAGAAAGGAGGTTCTGGGAGGAAGAATAGAGAGTGTCAGAAGGACAGGATGGTCAACAATATCAAATGTGTATGAAGCAGTATTGCTGATCAAGGAGGATTATGATTTTTAAAACACCATTAGATTTGGCAATTAAAAGATTGATGGTAACTTAGAGAGAATTCTTTTTGTAATTAATAGCAAGGAAATGGAAATTGAGTGGATTACCATCAGATGGCGATAGGCTGAATAAGTTATGGTATATGACTTACAGTAACAATAAGGTTACATAATGATCAATGGTGATGGACTTGGTTCTTTTCAATAATGAGGTTATTGATGACAATTCCAAAAAACTTGTGATGAAAAGTGCCATCCAAATCCAGAGAGAGAACTATGGGGACTGAATGTGGATAAAAACATAGTATTTTCACTTTGTTCCTGCTGTTATTGTTTATTTGTTTTTTTCTCATGTTTTTTTCTCTTTTGATCTGATTTTTCTTGTGCAGCATGATGAATATGGAAATATGTTTAGAACAATTGCACATTTACCCTATATCAGATTGCTTTCTGTCTTGGAGAAGTGGGAGGAGAGGACAGAGGGAGTAAAATGTTAAATACTTTCTTTGCATGTATTTGGAAAGATAAACTACTATTTAAAAAAAAACTTTTATTGGGAATTTTCAGTTGAATGAGGGGCACAGAAGCCAGCTTGTAGTGTATTTAGAATGGAGTGAAAGAAGAGAAAGTAAATTAATTTAGCATAGATTTATTTTCCCAAAAGTTTAATTTCAAAGAAGAGCCAAGGTAGTTTTTTTGTGAGTTTTTTTAATTAATTTTATAATTATAATTTTTTTGACAATACATATGCATGGGTAATTCTTTTTACAACATTATCCCTTGTACTCACTTCTTTTCCGAATTTTCCCCTCCCTCCCTCCCTCCCTCCACCCCTTCCCCTAGATGGCAGGCAATCCCATACATGTTAAATGTGTTATAGTATATCCTAGATACAATATATGTGTGCAGAACCGAATTTGTTGTTGCAGAGGAAGAATTGGATTCAGAAGAATAACCTGGGAAGAAAGACAAAAAAGCAAACAGTTTACACTCATTTCCCAGTATTCCTTCTCTGGGTGTAGCTGATTCTGTCCATCATTGATCAATTGGAACTGAATTCGATCTTCTCTTTGTTGAAGATATCCACACTTCCATCAGAATACATCCTCATACAGTATCGTTGTTGAAGTATATAATGATCTGGTTCTGCTCATATCATTTAGCATCAGTTATGTAGGTCTCTCCAAACCTCTCTGTATTCATCCTGCTGATCATTTCTTACAGAACAATTATATTCCATAATATTCATAGACCACAATTTACCCAACCATTCATTCTCCAATTGATGGGCATCCATTCATTTTCCAGTTTCTAGCCACTACAAAAAGGGCTGCCACAAACATTTTGGCACATACAGGTCCCTTTTCCCTTCTTTAGTATTTTTTTGGGATATAAGCCCAGTAGAAGCACTGCTGGATCAAAGGATATGCAGAGTTTGATAACTTTTGGGGCATAATTCCAGATTGCTCTCCAGAATGGTTGGATTCTTTCACAACTCCATCAACAATGTATCAGTGTCCCAGTTTTCTCACATCCCCTCCAACATTCATCATCATTATTATTTTTTTTTTGTCATCTTAACCAATCTGACAGGTGTGTAGTGGTATCTCAGAGTTGTCTTAATTTGCATTTCTCTGATCAATAGTGATTTGGAACACTCTTTCATATGAGTGGAAATAGTTTCAATGTCATGATCTAAAAATTGTTTCTTCATATCCTTTGACCATTGATCAATTGGAGAATGGCTTGATTTCTTATAAATTAAAGTCAGTTCTCTATATATTTTGGAGAAGAGCCCTTTATCAGAGCCTTTAATTGTAAAAATATTTTCCCAGTTTGTTACTTCCTTTCTAATCTTGTTTGCATTAGTTTTGTTTGTACAAAAGCTTTTTAATTTGATGTAATAAAATTTTTTCTATTTTGTGATCAATAATGATCTCTAGTTCTCCTTTGGCCACAAATTCCTTCCTCCTCCACAAGTCTGAGAGGTAAACTATCCTATGTTCTTCTAATTTATTTATAATCTCATTTTTTTATGCCTACATCATGGACCCATTTTGATCTTATCTTGGTATATGGTGTTAAGTGTGGGTCCATATCTAATTTCTGCCATACTAATTTCCAGTTTTCCCAGCAGTTTTTGTCAAATAATGAATTCTTATCTCAAAAGTTGGGATCTTTGGGTTTGTCAAACACTAGATTGGTATAGTTATACAGTATCTTGTCCTGTGAACCTAACCTATTCCACTGATCAACTAGTCAATTTCTTAGCCAGTATCAAATGGTTTTGGTGATTGCTGCTTTATAATATAGTTGTAGATTAGGTATACAGCTAGGCCACCTCCATTTGATTTTTTTTTTCATTAATTCCTTTGAAATTCTCGACCTTTTGTTCTTCCATATGAATTTTGTTATTATTTTTTCTAGGTCATTAAAATAGTTTCTTAGGACCCTGATTGGTATAGCACTAAATAGATTAGTTTAGGGAGTATTGTCATCTTTATTATATTTGCTCAGCCTATCCAAGAGCACTTAATGTCTTTCCAATTATTTACATCTGACTTTATTTTTGTAAGAGCCAAGGTTTTCAGATTTCAATATTTCAGCAGACCAAATGGACTCAGAAATAATGTCATTACTATTTTTTTACATGACCCCAACTTCTCTGCAGATCAAATCCTGACTCCAGGAAGATCTAGTCTCAGGGAAGGTCATAAAATTCCTTTGTGATTATTTATAATTTGTTACAAATTATCATATTTTTGATAGTGGAGTTACTGTAGTTTCATATGACAAATTTGAAAAAAATGTGTAGTGTGAACATTCTTGATGTTTGAGTTCTATCACTAGAGCCTGTGGGATATTTTTTGGAATATTTTACTTAAAAGGTCAAATAATAACAAGATGAATGATAAAAACATTGATGTCTCAAATGATTTTGAACAGAAAGCTTTGATCTGCTAATATATTGAAAAATAGAACAATTTTGCCAAAGGGAGTATTTGAAACTCTAGTTTCTCTTTAAGGATAAGATGCATAATTCTTGGCTCATATGATTTACAGTGGCATATAACTTACTAACAAGGTATTTCTTCAGCTTCATCTCAGAAGTAAGTTTGGTCTTACCTTTCTTAACAGAAGGTATCATATATTTAATATCAAAAGATTAGAATTCCTGTGACCCATTATAGATTGACAAGTTGCTAGGTGATACAATAGATCAAATTATGTCTGTTGTCAGGAAGAGCTAAGTTCAATGTCAGCCTCAAATACATACTAGCTGTGTGACCTTGGATTAGTCACTTAGCACCTTTTACCTCAGTTTTGTCAACTATAAAATGGGTGTAAAAATAGAACCTACTTTCTAGGCTTGTTGTAAAGATCAAATGAGACAATATTTTGAAAAGCACTTAACATAGTGTCTGGCAC